>NC_069728.1:2233735-2473735 GCF_027358585.1 Pangasianodon hypophthalmus | reverse complement strand
CAACGCTACTCGTGCTGCCCTGATGAAATATCAGTATAGTTAAGCAGTTCCGTAGGTAGGGCTGTGAATCTTGAGGCCCCCTCAAGATGATTCAGTGCCATGATGTGACTGAAATGATTCTTCATGCGTCTCGATTTTATACGCGATGGATTTTGCTGTACTTTGGTTCCAGTGTGTACAGGCCAAGGATTTTCAACAATGACATACAGGCGCAAATCTTTTGCGATGGAACCGCAGTTGATCGAGGGTTCACTTTTCAAAATGTGCCCACGCTGTCCCTTTCAAAGATGAGGGCACGGGTATGAGTTTGTTCATCTTCAAATCCGCTAGCTAGCATAGATCATTTCTAACGTATAAAATTACGTTTTATTTTTTATATAAATTGTGTTTGAACTGTTTCGGGGCTTTGCATTAACAGGGATGCCGCCGTCACCCACAAGTCTAGTTCTTCTTGTTACTCATTTGTTTTCCTCAAATACCTTTAGATTATACCATGACCATTTTTGGATCGAAGCCAAAATGTAATCAGTTCATCTGGTGGTAGTAAGGATAAGTCCATACACATCCTACATTTAACAATTTATTTTTGAGATATTCTACAAACAAGAGTTTCCTGATGCCGAACTGAAAAACATCTGATTTTTCACAGTGCGTTTAACAGGAAAAATGCAAAATGTGCAAAATGGCGCTATAGTACTGTAATGAGTGCTGTCAGATCTATGTCTTCTTTTTCATACCATCTTCTAGTAGAGTAAAGGCTGTAAAAACAGTAAAGGCTGTACAGCTGCATTTTTTCCTCTGTTTACTGTGACCTTGAACAGCTGAAGAGCTGTCACCTGTGCTCTAAGCTTTATCCAGAGCATAGACGTGTGTACTGCTAATTCAATTCATTACCACAATGTCCCACTAATGACATTATTTCTCTTCTTTTTTTTTTTTTTTTTTTTTCCTCAAAACTTTATCAAATACATTTTTGCGTCAATTGCAGATGACGACCAAACAACAAGCGTAAATCCTTTCAGGAATGGAGCTGTAGTATCTTTGTGTATTTTGCAGTGCAGGCTTTCACATCAGGTGCAACGGAGTCCTGTAGAAGAAAGCTTGGAGCACGTTTATTTCCGTACTTTCCTCACCATGCGCAAATTATGGCTTATATAAAAAGCCACACTGATTGACATATGCGTGCACTGAAAGCGGGCGCTAGGGTTTTTGTGTCTGGTGTAAAATGGGCTTAATTCTACTACTAGAAGAATGAGCAATCACCTGGCATTTATTCTGCCTTTAACTTACTTCCAAAGTGGGAGGGTGAAGCTCGGTAGGACGTCTTTTTTCCGACCTTCATGCATTCGAGCTACAGAGTGGGGAAAAAAACCCATGTTCATCGTTTGTTAGTAACAAGCTAGCTCAGAACAGTGAACTCTACAGTCAGTGTTACAGACATATATTCGCTTGTTAAATCTATATGTTGACTGATGTAAAGCAAATACGTGTATAAACAGTAGAACTCGTTGAAAAGTAAGAAGCGTTGCTGTGTTTTGTGCTGGTGTTGTGAGCGGCCATGTTGACTTGACGTCACTTGCTGAACTCGGAGAAACTCAGAGTTGAGGAGGAATTTCGACTTGAGGGAGCATGTTCTTTTTTTTTTCCCTCTCCCCTGGTCGGAGGTCTCGTATGGCCTCTTCATACAATATTACATAATACTCATCTGCGGTAGGTGTAGTTATAGGTCACCAGACTATTGTAGAGTTCTGCAGAAGTTTGCATGTATGTTTTATCAAAAGGGCTTCCTCAGCGGTAACACAGAAATGCATGGGTGGGACAGTGTGTTGCGTAAACCGGAAAAGTGTCAGGTAAAATTGACAGCTGTGCTTATTAGCAGTAATCATACCCCCCCTTCTGCCCAGTAATATTTAGCTTGTTAGCTTGTTAAGTATATTAATGCAGACTAAGGGAAATTTGTATATGAATTCCCCGAGAAGAGAATGAGTTTGTCCAGCTGTACTTTTTAATCCTTTTTCTAATATTACTAATGTTGCACATCATGTTTGTGACCTCAGTCAAAAAAGGCAGTAAGTTGCGGGATGGTGTTTTGGCTTTGAGCTCCAGTTTTCTCTCTTCATGTTGCGTGGTAAAGATATTTACTCAAGTCCTGCGTGTAAGCCGGAGACTCGTATGACAGCTTTGCACTGGTCATTTATTTGGCTTGCTTTCATCATGAGATCTAATCACGGATTAATCCGCGTAATAAAATTTGCATTACCGACAGTCCGATCACACGTTGTATGGTGCAGTACAGGAGCGCTAGCTGCAGTTACACCACTGTTACCTGCATTACATTTAAAGATGCATGCTAAATACTGGCTTTACAAAATTTTATCGAATTTTAATGCCCTAAGCTCATCATCATTGAGGAAAACTTCAACATAGAGATGGGTGAGTGAAAAATCTAACTCTGGTTGAACCACAGTAGGTTAAAGGGTGGAGCTGAGCAGGAATGGTGGTGGGGTCAAGGAGGTGAAAAAAAAAAAATCGTATATAACTCTGTCTATTTAACACTGAGAGACCATATTTGACAAATTTTAACAAATTTTACCTGATGCACCTTTGCACCTGTTGGCAAATTACAGGCTCCACTTGGATCCACTTGTCCTCTTAAGTCTAACACACAATACATGTTTGTAGTCCTGATTTCCTAGTGACCGACTAATTTTGGGGCTTGGTGACAACTCGCTGAGCGCTCCCGCGGCAACCACTTGTGTAGTGACGTTGTTGTCTCACTCGCTCAACAAGGCTCCAGTTTATCATCCATCTCTGTGTGTAGGAGAGTGAGGGCAAAATGCAAGCACAATAATAATGCTTTTATAAGATATTATTTGGCATGTCAGACCCACATGGCTGTCAGGATCAGCCATAAGAACAAACATTCCTGGCAGCGCACAGTATCAGAATAGCTACGATTTTGCACTATACCTCCAGTTCTCTTTGCAGAACAGACAATCCTCCCTGCCTGTGCCTCAACAACCAATAGTTTTAGTCGCAGTTTTATATACGAGATATAATCCACATGTGGAAAAACAGGAAAAAGTCTGGAAACATTTTCGTACTTTGAGCGGGGTCTCGTGTGGCGCTTGTTAATCCAAGATCAAAAACCAGAACGCTACTTAAAATTGCAGCTTGTTAACTATGAACAACATTTTAGAGATTTCTCACATGCATAAAACCCACCACAGGCAAAAGAACTATTGGCTGTGTTAGTCGTCCAAACACCTGACAAAAGAAAGCATCATTTTGTGAAGAAAGTTAAAAAAAAATGTCTGGTTTGACTTGTATTTTATGTGGTGGATGGTTTAGTGGTAAATTAGATACAGTTCAAGTAGTTCTACTTATCTGATTTATCAAATCAAACCAAGCTCACATTTCCGTACATGAAATTTGCATCACAACAAGCTGTGATAATCTGTTAAAGACAAGGATTTTTTTCGTTTGGTCTAAGCTTTTACAGAGCTAACTGAGGGCACTAAACTCCCTCTGCATGATGTCTAAAGGAATCTGAAAAATCTGGACTGCCTCTCCCTGCGTGTCACCTGTGCTTCTACCAGCCTTTGTTTTGTAAAAAGTTCTCAGGTAATGACGGGCCATTTCTGGCTCATTATCACAAAGAACAGTGTGTGGCCATGAACTTACTTTAACTGTCTTATTGTTTAAGGTCTTATTATAAATGTGTGGTATAAGTTCTTATAAATAAGGTCTTATAAATGCGGTGGTGGTGATAAAATGGCTTCTAACTCATCAGATCATTATAACCTGACCTGTTGTATGCTAGTGGACACAAAAGGAGCTTGTTGGTACTGCATCTGTATTACTGTTAACAGAGTGTGGGACAGTTTATTTATAGCCTGTCTATAGGTGTGCCTTTTGAGATACCTTGTGATTAGCCCCACCCTAGGCAGAATTGCGCTTGACGCCTTTCCAAGTACTCCATACTTTCCAATGCTGTGAGAACTGCACAGCTTTTCAAGTATGTATATTATTCCAAGTGAGCATTTAAAATGGACAATGATATGGATATTAGGGTTGTAGGGTTTTTAGGATACAGTGTCTTTCAGACACCTTTCTCAGGTTTCACCCAGGACTGACTGGTAAGTTTTGTGTGCATGTAAACACATACAAACCTGTTCCCCCATATGACTACACACTTCACAAACATTGTACTGGTGGCTATTACAGCATGGGTATGTCTGTGGCATGCAAGCTGGTAGACCTGTGTGCTCAGATACAGAATAGACAAGCTGCATGCAAACAGTATTAAACTGTTACTAATATTGGTTAGCACACCATGATATAGTTAGAATACTAAAAAGAAGATGGTTAAATAGTGCAGTGGCAGTGTGAAATATTACAATTCTGACTGACTGTATGTGCAATAATATACATAAAATTACTGTTGTGCAAAGTAACTAATGACGGGCAGCTACATACTGCAAATTGCAAACATTTTGTACTGAATTTGACCAACTTAAAAAATGAATCAATATGTTTTTTTTTTTTTCCCCACACTTATGCTGAATCCCAAATGACTTCCTATTCACTATATATTCTCTCTGCTTAGGGGATAACAGAATATATGTAGTGCTTTATACAGTCCCCTCTGCATTTTTTCTGTTGCTGAATCCGAAACAACATGCACTACATATAACGCACTACATACAGTCCCCTCCGAAAGTATTGGAATGACAAGGCCAGTTCTTTTGTTTTTGTTATACACTGAAGACATTTGGGTTTGAGATCAAAAGATGAACATGAGACGATAGATCAGAATTTCATCTTTCATTTCCTGATATTTAAATCTAAATGTGTTAACTTTAAAAGGGAAGAGTGTTAACTTAGAAGATGGCACCTTTTGTTTGAACCCACCCATTTTTTCAAGTGATCAGAAATATTGGAACATGTGACTGACAGGTATTTCTTGTTGCCCAGGTGTGCCCTGTTAGATTGATCGTCTAAACAATAAATAGCTCTGAATGGCTACTCTTGGTTTGAGCCCTGGGTTTCACCTGTGAAGACTCCATTTGTTGTTAAAAAGGATAAACCAACTGAGAGCGGTCTGGAGAGCTGAGAGAAAAGCAAGCCATTTTGAAGCTGAGAAAAGAGGGAAAATCTCAGAGGCATTGCACAAACATTGGGCATAGCCAATACAGCAATTTGGAATGTCCTGAAAAAGAAAGAAACCACTGGTGTACTAACAACCAGACATGGAACAGGATGGCCAAGGAAACAACAGCAGCTGATGACAGAATCATTGTGAGAGCTGTGAAGAAAAACCCAAAAACAACAGTCTGTGACATCAACAAACTTCACAGGGCAGGGGTGAAAGTATCACAATCTACTATTCGAAGAAGACTTAAAGAGCAGAAACATAGAGGCCATACCACTCATCAGCAGAAAGAATCAGAAGGCCAGATTGGAATTCACAAAGAAATTCAAAGATGAGCCACAAATGTTCTGCAACCGAGATTAACCTCTACCAAAGTGATGGAAAGGCCAAAGTGTGGAGAAAGAAAGGATCTGCTCATGATCCAAAGCATCTGCTCATGATCCAAAGCATATGAGTTCATCAGTCAAGCATGGTGGAGGCAGTGTCATGGCTTGGGCTTGCATGGCTGCCTCTGGAACAGGATCACTAATCTTTATTGATGATGTAACTCGTGACAGTAGCAGCAGAATGAATTCAGGAGTCTACAGAAACATTCTGTCTGCCAATTTACAGAGAAATGCATCCAATCTAATTGGTAGGATCTTCATCATGCAGCAAGACAATGACTCAAAACACACTGCCAGCAAAACAAACTTTATCAGGGGAAAAGTGGAAGGTTTTAGACTGACTAAGTCAATCTCCAGACCTCAACCCAGTTGAGCAGCATTTCACCTTCTGAAGAGGAGACTGAAGGGAGAAACCTCCCTGAAATACAGAACTGAAAGTAGCTGTGGTTCAAGCTTGGAAGAGCATCACAAAAGAAGAACGCAACAGTTTGATGATGTCAGTGGGTCACTGCTTGATGCAGTTTTTGCAGTAAGGAATATGCAACCAAATATTAAGACTGTTCCTATACTTTTGCTCACCTTAAAATTGAGTGGTCTGCTAGCAAACATGCCACGTTATTCTAAGTTGTTTAACAGACCTAGAGGTAAATATCAGGAAATGAAAGCTGAAATTTTGTTCTGTCATCTCATATTCATCTTTAGTTCTCAAACCCAAATGTCTTCAGTGTATAACAAAAACAAAAGAACTGGCCTTGTCATTCCAATACTTTCGGAGGGGACTGTATGTAGTGCGTCATATGTAATGCATGTTGTTTCAGATTCAGCAACAGAAAAAATGCGTTGGTACATACAGCCCAAGGTAAGGTAAAAGTACAGTTTTGACTTTACAGATTTGCTCTAGTAAGACGAACTCACATTCTACACAGATTTTGTCTAAAAGTATCAAGAACTATCAATACTAAAGCTAATCATGCTGCACTAGTGGTAGTATAATAATACAAGCCTGTTAACTGAGTGATTGTAGCACCAGCAATGGTACAAACCACTGTAAAACATAGGACTTATATATTATTCGTTGTTGTGTCCAGTCATGTGTATCGCACTGGTGTGTTTTGTCTTCTTGTCAATATTCTGTACACGTAGTATATCTACAATTTTATTTTATACTGTATGACCTGAGTATCGTTTCTTGTGTGTCCTGCCATATGTCCTTCTGTATCGTAATTCTCTTTTGCACACCTTTCAATATGTCTGTCGTAATATGTTACAGTTAAAGGAGCATTCTGGCGTAGAACTAGAATTTAATATATTTTTTGTCATGGTATGTAGTATTCTGTTGCATGGGGTTGTATCAGTTAGTGTTAGCATTTGAACAGGTCAGGTCGTCTTGTTTGAAAGCACCAAGGCAGTCTTCACACCACAGAAAAATGGTGTGCAGCCAGCACTTCAAACCATAGCAGTGTAAAAGAGAGTTGAAAGCAGAGTTACTGGGCCTTCTATCGATGAAGATGCCAAAGAAAACATCGAGTCTGCCTGTATTTAGTACAGAACGGAGAGCGAAGAAGCTTCTTATCCAGACAAACTGGTAAAAGGAGCTGAACTGTGGTAGGACTACAAGCTAATGTCTGCTAGCAAATGCTTGTCCTCACCCACGTAACTAGTAGTAAGATGGCTAGTAAGGTCGCTAACACAAAGGGAAATAATCATGTAACACTGCTAGCTAACATTATGGTAGCTACTTGTGTTGTTGCCAACTTCAGTTATTTGGCTCAGTGTAGTTGTGAAAGACCTCCAGTTGCTCTCTGCCTCCTGTTGGTCTTCTCGCTGGTGCAATAAAATGTTTGCGTGATACCAAACATTATTGCTATAATTAAACACATTGCTTAAACAACAACATTGCTCAAACAACATTGCTCAAACACCAGCTGAACTGTACTTATACTGTAATATACATGTCAAAGCCAGGCAGCAGAAATGGCGTAGTGTGCTGACCTTCTCTCTCTCTGTCTCTCTCTCTCTCTGTCTCTGTCTCTCTCTCTCTCTGTCTCTGTCTCGTGTGATGAGTGTAGATGATTGGCTGAAGTGGAGAGCACACCTGATAGGCTGAAAGATGAAGTACTTTGAATTGCATTTGTGAATCAGACCCTGGCAGGACAGTCTCAAAAACCACACACAAATGCCGGGGTCCGGCAAATGCAGGCACAGGTGTGTGTGTGTGTGTGTGTGTGTGTGTGTGTGCGCGCACTCGATTTAGGTTTCTATTTTCAATTGATTAAAACATTCAACATTATGAAAATACACTAACTGAAACATAGTAATGTCAGTGGTTGTTATCCATTCAGACACTTAGCAGCGTATAATGGGGAAAAAAGCTGTACATTAGAATGTAATACAATTCAACCTGGCATAGTAGTTTCATTGCGGTGACGCAAGGGGGCGTGTGTGTGTCTGAAGCGTGGCGCTTTTTCTCTTCTGCTGTCAGCTTGTGCTTGAAGAGTCTGATGCCTGGGTGATGTGTCTGTCATATCAGTGTCGGTCATTCCAGCCAGACTGGTTCGAGCCTACAGGAAGGCTACAGTAACTCAAATAACTACTCTTTATAACCATGGTGAGCAGAAAAGCATCTCAGAACGCACAACAGTTGAGCGGGGGGCTACAAGAGCAGAAGACCACATTGAGTTTCACTCCCATCAGCCAACTAAAGGGACAGTTGACCCGTTACCTCAGCATTAGTGCTCTCTCAGTACAGCGATACACAGCACAGGAGGAAACATGGCTTGAATTTCACACATAGACACTTTTACGTATTCCAAATGCTTATGTGCGTCCAGAGAGTTGGGTTTGTTTTTTGCATGGTCCGTCGAGTGGGGTGTTGGGAATTTGCTGTTGTACCAAACATAATCTATCAATGAAAATGGCAAACATATTGGATAGAATATTCACTGTCAGTGCTCATCCCAGGTCATATTGTAAAAAAAAAAATTGTGATGAAATATTAGATAGTTATCATGAAACAAAATTTTAGCTAACACACCTTTGAGCATTATTTACTTAGAGTAAATTCCAGAAAGCAGGTTTAACAAACCCTCAATTTGAGCTTGAACTCTGAGCTGAGCTTACGTTGTTCTTCTAATAATAGTTTGGGTCTCATTTATCAAGCTGGACACGAACGGATATATAAGTAAATTGTTAGTACATGCGCTTACACAAGAAATTTCGTAGTCATGAAAATCGTGTAAGTTCAGGAAAAACGTTTGTATCCTAAATTTATGAATAAGAGCACGAACTAAACCTCGATTGACTTTAGATCATATCGTTAGAATGCATTACTACACTTTTATATCTGGAATATACTGTGGAGTTTAAACTGCTTATTTTTGGTACGTTTACAACATTTAGCAGACACCCTTATCCAATTTACAGAAGAATATGATAGAGGAGTCTCTATCAAAACCCAGCTTCATGCTAGATCACTAGGTCAGGGACTAAGAGTACTATGGAGAACTTTTTGTGAAAACCAATCGTTTGGGCCGATACCGATATCTGTAACGCTAGCATATTTAATCATGTCTAATTAATGTCTTAGTCTTAAGACTAATGTCTTAATGTCTAATCTAGGTTAGCTTTACAGTGTAAGTTTCTGTAGCGGCTGACCCAGACTGTGTAATCTCAGTTTCTGGAATTGAAAACACTGGGTTTTTCTGAAGGCCTCATCTTCCCTTACTATTTACATGATAAGAGGAAATACAGAAAAGCACATTCTTAACCAATGTGTATGTAGGGATTGATCTATATTTTGGATTGCACTTTAATTCCATTCAGCATTCTAGTAAGCAAGTTGAGCTTTCGAGAAAAAAAAATCTCTTAAACTACATTGCTCATTCGTAGTTCATTGCTGAAGTTACTAAAGAACTAACAAGCTGCAGTTGGTTGCAGGTGGATTTGACTAGGACGGGGAGAACAGAAGCAAGCATGACTCACTGTGTAACTCTTCCTCATTCCTTCTTTCTTTGCTCAGCAGATAAGACTGCCATGAGAGTTTGAAAAAGGCGGATCCAGTCGAGAATTTATGTTTACATGGGTCGTTCAGTCATTTATCCGGTGCTAACCACAGTAACACACGAACAGGCTAGTACTTTTCCCAACACACACTATATAACTCAGTATTAGTAACTCCTTTCGCATAGCTAACTCATGAATGCTTGAGCTGAAGCTGCTTATTTGTACCTGTGAAGAATAATGCTTGTGAAATGGAAAGCAGTTTGCATTATGTATTTCATTTATTATTTTTCTTAGACGATATGACCAAAATATCATATTACAACATTTCTACACATTTCTACACATAGATACATGATATTTATCACAATATGTAGGTTACAGTAGTAGTAGTAGTACGGTAGTGTGCATTTAAAGCAAACCTTTAAAGATTAGTTCAGTTCGTGTACAAATATAAATTAACCCTAAAAAAAAAAGAGGGAAAAAAACAAATCTGTAAAAAAAAGTAACATTTTATAATTTTAGACATTCAAACAGTAATCTGTTTGTAATTGTTATTTACCAAAATGATGATCGTGATACCCATGATACTTCAGAAAAGTGTATTGTGACATAAATTATCATAATATCGATATTATATCGTCATCGTGAGATCGTGAGAGGAATTCAAATCAATCTTCTCTTCTGTGCAGTAATTCCCTGAATCCAGTTTATCATCCATGTATTTGTGTAGTAGAGTGAGGACAAAATGTGAACACAATAGTAATGCTTTCATAAGAAATTATACGACATGTCAGACCCACACAGTTGTCAGAAATAGCATGATTCCTGGCAGCGCACAGTATAAAAATAGCTATAATTTTGCACTTTACCTCCAGTTCTCTTTGCAGAACAGACAATCCCCGCTGCATGCTTCTCACCAGCCAATACTTCCTTGACATTTTCTCCTTTTTCTTTTTCTTTTTTTTTTTCTTTCCTTCTTTCCATGCAAAATGTGACAAAGCCACCTTATAGGCAGCTCTTGTGTTTATTTTCGTACGAAAGCGGGATTTGGGGATCAGGTTCTCTTCGGCATCTCAGGATCTCACCAGGTAAAAAAAATCGTGTAGTGTGTTCACTGACAGTGACACTGTTCCGTGTTCATTTCTTCTCATCATTGATTGCAGTTATCATGTCACATAAAATTGACATTGACTTAATTATTTAGTGGTGCAATGGAGCAGCAGGTAGCATTGCTCGTCCTTGGTTACATTTTCAAATTGAAGAGATCTCATTTAACATGAAATCATTTTAAAACATATAGCTACAATGTGCTAAAAAGTCTTTCTCTCTCTGTCTCCTCTGTAGTTGAAGTGGTGGTGGAGTATGAATATGAAGCAGTGCATGAAGATGAACTGACCCTTCGACTAGGAGATATAATCAAGAATGTGAGACGAATAGAGGAAGAAGGATGGATGGAAGGTGACCTAAACGGACGAAGAGGCCTTTTCCCAGACAACTTTGTCAAGGTGAATGTTTTCCACACGCTCCTTTCAGTGAATGTCTGACATGTCACTGCAGCTGTAATGCAGCTAGTTTATTTCTTGGATGGAGAAGCTGCTCGAATAGTTTTTTTAGTTGTATTTGGTTAGAGGATCGTTCGTACTCTTCGGTAGTTTATCTACACTAACATTTAAGTTACTATTTATAAACTCTTCCGTCATATTTCAAGACATGTCCCACCCCAAAGCCCATTTTACACTGCACAATTCCATTGCTCTTTTACGATTATTGCTTGTCACACAGTACAGCATGATCCTAATAAAATTCTATAACAGGCTGTGCAATAACACCAGATTATATGATAAAGATCCTAGACCTACGATTAAAGAAAATGACTACGTTCAGCCGTACCGAGTACTCAGCAACTCGGCACCGGTTTGTAGCTTGTCAACCGGAAATCATGAAATAGCCTCACGTTGTCATAACAGTAAATAAACTCGACGAACAGAGCTCTTGCTTGCTGATTAGCTAGCTGCACACCAGGAAGCTGTGATTCGTCCTCGATTTCTTTTATCTGTTTTGTCCTGTCTGAATAGCACCGTGATCAGACATTACAGAAACGTTCTCTCTGCAGTTGAACAAATCGCTCTTCTTTAAAATCCCATGTTTTGTTTGTTGTGCCACCGCCATTACCATATTTGTAGCTGTCCAGTGATGTTTCTGTAACTCCATGCCGTCCTTCAATTGGTGGATTTTAGATGCGTTTAGTAGCAGCGCTCACACTCTGCGATTTCAATTTTTAAATTTTTAAATTTCAAGTTTGTCATCTGCTGTCTTTGGTCGTAGCAGCACAATATCATCACATTGTGAAACTAACTCCAGACCAAATATTTTCTCTTACAGCATCCAATTGTGCAAAAGCCAGCTTTAGAATTAAGCAATTTCGCACAAGCAGCAGTGCAGTTATACAGAATATGGGTATCGTGCCGTTATTCACACATGATTGCGAGTGCAATATTGCTTTTATACAAAAATTTTATAAATAAGAAATTACATGTTACATAGCTACCTCCACTGCCACTCCTAGCATGTTCGTAACTAGGACCACATATCAAACACACACAGAACACGGCATTGTTGACCACAGCTAAACGAAACAACCATCTATTCTTTTCTAAGCCGTTATTTCAGCTTGTAACGACAATGTGATTTTATGAAAAAGTCCTCTCAAGAACAATGAGAGGATTTGAATTTTTTCCATTTTATATTTTTTGTTATATTTTCAAATTTTAAGATTTCATAATAAGTTTTTCCTTTAATGTTTCCTTTAGTGTTTTTAAGCAGTTGTTTAGTACTGTGATGTTTGAAGCTGTGACATTTTTAGACTAGGAGAAAAATTCAAACCTGACTGTGACTACCGTCACATCTTTAATTGAAGATCAATGATTTAATAAACAATCAAAAATTCAAATGAGTATTATCCTTTTAATCCTTTTTGCAGTTTTAACTGCTATAGAAAATTTGAAAAATGGAGGATAACGATCAACTTCCCAATGAGTTTATAAATGAGAAATAAATGTGAGCAGCAGCTACCTTCCAGCTTATATCTTTCAATCTAATGATTTTTGCGTTTGTACTCAGATGTACCTAGTGAAGTAGGCTGTTTGCGTTGGCTAACAATATGCATTTTTTCAGTATTACTATGACAATTATATCATTCTTCTCATTGTTTGTTGTTGGTAAATATATATTTTTTTTTTGACAAGCACATTTCTTTTGCACAACCTTAGGAAAAAAATCAAGACCAAGGATTTTGTTGATTTTTCTGTCTTCATTTTTAATAGCAATTAAAATTAATACATGAATTTGAGAGGTTTAAAAACAAAAGCATTGCCTGAACATGCGTCATAGGCGATGAGGTATGTAACTGCCTGGTTGTGTGCTGAGTCATGTTGTGTGCATGAACATTTGCTGCATTGGACTAGAAGTCGTAAGAAAACGCCCCCTCAACTTGAAGTTCCTGCTCGGGAATTGGGGTCTTCTCAAGCATTTACTCTGGGTTCAGGAAGTGACATCAAGTCAACATGGATGCTCACAGCGTGTTATATTAGAATTAAGCTCTATTATCTTTTACACTTATCATTTCTGACCTTTAACAAATGTTCTGTCATTAGCATATTTTATGAGGATGTTCGGGATTGGCCATAGTCATGAGTGGAGGACTGAGAGCTCCAATGAAAAAACAGTTTGGATTTTTAAATCCTGTTTCCACTGTGGTACTGAAAAATAACCAACTTCTTCAGTTCCTGTTTTTATTTTGCTTTCACAGGTTTCTGTAAGAATACAGTTAAGCTGGTTAGTTAAACATGCCATAAGTTAACTCTTTGCGAGGATGTTGTGTTTTAAATTTGGAATCCCTCCTACCGCAGCGCGCATCCAGATGCATGCAGATAAAGGCTCACTGTTGTGTGCTATACATGTTGGGACAGTAGTACAAATATTTGCATATTGCTTGAATAATGCCTTGAAAAATTTGAATAGTAATTTTGCCTGAAACGCCCAACCCTAGTGGCCTCTACGCTGAGTAAAGCAGAGTGCAGGTGTAAAATGATGTAAGGAATAACATCCAACAGAGCGTGAGGTTGTACGGTTATATTATAAATAATCATTTATTTACATTTACGTTTATGGCATTTGGCAGACGCCCGTATCCAGAGCGCCGTATCCAGAGCGACTAAGAGTGCTGTTGGGCGGGTTAGTATAGTATGATAAACATACAAAACAAGACAAAAGTGAAGTCATGTGAAGACTGCCAGTGACTCAGCTGTTCAGACATCTAGGGGAAGTTCATTCCATCACCTGGTGCCAGAACAGAGAAGAGTCTTGATGCATGTCTTATTTGTACCCTGAGAGATGGTGGGAGCAGTCGAGCAGTGCTAGAGGATCAGAGGCAGCATGGTGCAGAGCAGGGTGTGATAAATGCTTTAAGGTAGGTGGGTACTGGTCCGGTTTTGGCTTTGTAGGCAAGCGTCAGGGTTTTAAATCTAATGCGGGCAACTACAGGAAGCCAGTAGAGGGAGAGTAGCAATAGGGTGGTGTGGGAGAACTTAAGATGGTCATATAACATCAACGGTTATAAGTTTTTCTTTGCTAAACAGTACATTTTCTAAATCAAATTTATTCTCAGTCTTAGATTAGATTATGTGGAGCGTCTGCCGTACAAGTCCCCATGTATGAGCTGTTACTATAGAAACAATAACGTATTAGACCGGGTGCATTAATATAAATCTATAGTTCATGTTACAGCCGGAACCGCTGTTTGCACCATGTTGTTATATGATAATAATGCACACCGAGAATTCAGTGGTACTGTGTACTTTTGTATGTTATGTGGAAGATCATGTGTAGACTGCTAGTAAATGAGTTTGCACATTTTTGTGTAAGTGTTATAAAGTTTGCATATGTGTTTACAAATGCAAATCTTTAGTAAATGAGGGCCTGAGTTGAAGGCAGTTAGTATTTGTAGTATAAGTGTTTTTTTTGCTCTTAGGTTCCATATACACACACACACACACACACTGTCCACTGAAAAAAAAACATCCACTGAGCAGCAGTTCTGTGGACTGAAATGCCTTGTTGTTGAGAAAGGTGAATGGCCAGACTGGTTCGAGCTGACAGAAAGGCTACACTAACTCAGATAACCACTCTGTATAATTGTGGTGAGCAGAAAAGCATCTCAGCATGCACAACACGTCAAACCTTGAGGTGGATGAGCTACAACAGCAGAAGATCACATCAAGTTCCACCGTCAGCCACGAACAGGTGCCCATGAAAGCCTCAGATTCTTGTTCTTGACTGACAGGAGTGGAACCTGATGTGGTCTTCTGCTGTTGTAGCTCATCCACCTCAAGGTTCTATGTGTTGTGCATGCTGAGTTGCTTTTCTGCTCACTCCAGTTGTAAAGAGTGATTGAGTTA
This sequence comes from Pangasianodon hypophthalmus, assembly GCF_027358585.1. Lineage (NCBI taxonomy): Eukaryota > Metazoa > Chordata > Actinopteri > Siluriformes > Pangasiidae > Pangasianodon > Pangasianodon hypophthalmus. The sequence goes on along the minus strand of NC_069728.1, from coordinate 2,458,736 downwards.
CTATATCCTTCCCGGCAGCTTGAACCAATCTGGCCATTTTCCTCTGACGTCTCTTATCAACAAGGCATTTCCACTCACAGAACTGTTGCTCATGTTTTTTGTTTTATGTTTTCCGCACCATTCTGTGTAAACTCTAGAAACTGTTGTGTATGAAATCCCAGGAGATCAGCAGTTTCTGAAATACTCAAACCAGCCCATCTGGCACCAACAACCATGCCACGGTTAAAGTCTCAGAGATCACACTTTTACTTCATTCTGATGTTTGTTGTGAACATTACCTGAAGCTCTTGACCTGTATCTGCATGAATTTGTGCATTGGACTGCTTCCACATGATGATTGATTGATAAGAAAACTGCATGAACTGTACACCTGCGCAGTGTTCCTAATAAGGTAGATGGTGAGTGTACATACATATACACATACGTCATATGTATGTATGTATGTATGTATACCAGCGACTGGGTCATGGGCACCCAAAGCTCACTGATGCACATGGGGAGCGAAGGCTAGCCTGTCTGGTCCGATCCCACAGAAGAGCTACTGTAGCACAAACTGCTGAAGAAGTTAATGCTGGCTCTGATAGAAAGGTGTCAGAACACACAGTGCAGTGCAGCTTGCTGCGTATGGGGCTGTATAGCTGCAGACCTGTCAGAGTGCCCATGCTGACCCCTGTCCACTGCCGAAAGCGCCTACAAGCGCCTACAATGGGCACATGAGCATCAGAACTGGACCATGGAGCAGTGTAAGAAGGTGGCCTGATATGATGAATCATGTTTTCTTTTACATCATGTTGACAGCCAGGTGTGTGTGCGTCACTTACCTGGGGAAGAGATGGCACCAGGATGCACTATGGGAAGAAGGAAAGCCAGCAGAGGCAGTGTGATGCTCTGTACAATGTTCTGCTGGGAAACCTTGGGTCCTGGCATTCATGTGGATGTTACTTTGACACGTACCACCTACCTAAACATTGTTGCAGACCAAGTACACTCCTTCATGGCAACAGTATTCCCTAATGGCAGTGGCGTCTTTCAGCAGGATAATGCGCCCTGCCACACTGCAAAAATTGTTCAGGAATGGTTTGAGGAACATGACAAAGAGTTCAAGGTGTTGACTCGGCCTCCAAATTCCCCAGATCTCAATCAGATCGAGCATCTGTGTTATGTGCTGGACAAGAAGTCCGATCCATGGAGGCCTCATCTCACACCTTATAGGACTTAAAGGATCTGCTGCTAATGTCTTGGTGCCAGATACCACAGCACACCTTCAGAGGTCTTGTGGAGTCCATGCCTCGACGGGTCAGAGCTGTTTTGGTGGCACATATATATATATATATATATATATATATATATATATATATATATATATATATATATATATATGTGTGTGTATATGTATATGTGTGTATATGTATATAATTTTTTTTTCTCCTATTCTAGCACACCTCCCTGTAGGGTTTGGTTTATCATGTGCACTGTACAAATATTTTACCTGTCTATCTGTCTTATCATATCTACGTCATTGTCTCTCTTTGACTGTATGACGATACAAAGGACCGCTATTTTTTTTTTTTTTTTTTTTTTTTTTTTTTTAATGACCAAATGAAGGAATTATTCTTCTACTCTGTTTTAATCGGTACAGAATAAAAGACAGTATCATGTTAGAGAGCTTGTGTATGATTTATAGGTTGAGAAGTGAGTTGATAACCTGTGACCAGTATCTTTCTCGTAGTAAATTATTGCCTCTTAGACCTCATTACCAGTTCCTTTCATAGCCCCAGTTGCACTTTGCTCCCGGATAAAGCCTGTGATTTTTAGTATCAGGGTAGAGTTTCCCACAGGAATGAATATCACAGAGGCAAGTGACTAACATTTCTTTCATATTATAGAGTAGACATGGGATTTTCGGAATATAGCATCTGGTTTTAATGGTTTTAATTTCAAACGGTTTGGCAGTTTGGCATATCTTATTGATTTTCTGACTAATCATCTGGCCAATCAGTTTTATTCACCAGGGGTTGTGTTAACAAGGAATCTTTTCTTGTCCGAAAGCCACTGAGAGCCACTTGTGTAAAGCCACTGAGAGGAACTTTTCTCAATAAGGAGACATAGGATATGTTGTTGTGGATGACGGCACGTGTGATGAATGAATAGGGAGAGCGATCGGCAGATGCAGTAGCAGTCTGTGTATTAAATTCAAGAAGGAATTTCCAGTTCGTGATGCCATTTAAAAAAAAATATAAATAAATAAAATGAAAGTGGCACAATATAAACATGACAATCACATAAATGCTGTTTATTTTTGGCAAATCACCACCATAGCGTATATGCGCACATTTGTATTTTTCATGTACATTTAATCAGGGTATTGATTTACACAGTTCTTACGTGGCAGACTTTTTTGTTTTTTTTTGTCTGAAAGTTTCACAGGGCATCTGGTTGTGACTAGAGGTGTGTAACAAGGGAGTAGGGACGCAACAAAGAAAGTGACATGAGAGGGAGGTCTTTACAATCATATACATGAACTCTCTTGGGGTATATATGTAGTGATATATGAACTCGCTTGGGGTATATATGAACACTCACTTTGGGTTTAAATTTAAACACAAATACAGGTACAAATCTTTGGAGCACTAAACGGATAGTGTGATTATGTTACATCCAAAATGTGGCAACATGTAGTGGTTTGACCTTTAGGCTCATGAGCCACATTTGACCCCATACACACCTGTACTTGGAGCTGTCCAGACTGAGTTAGGTTTCATATTTAAACTTTAAACAGTAACCCCCTTCTTTTTTAATTGAAGGGGCTTGCACATTAAGTCCTACTCAGAACACCCTGAAAAATGAATACAGAGAGACTGCAAGTACTCAGATGTTGCCAGATGATACTCATGTAACATGTAAATTAATCATGCAGTCTACTATTGTCATAAGTAAAGTTTGAGTTACTGAAGCTGAATTTAATAACTAGCAGGATGTAGTAGGAAATAAATGTGTTTACGTTGAGTTCATTGACCCAAATCCTTTACATTACTTTAATCTGGTGTCTTTCTCTGTGTTCAGGAGTTGAGGAAAGAATCGAAAGAGGAAACGAAAGAGGTGAAGGAGGTGAAGGAGGTGAAGGATGATGCGCAGCTACAGCGAAGGTCGTCAGGGAACGTGGCCAGTCTGGTGCAGAGAATCAGCACTTATGGAATTCCAGCAGGAGGTCTGGGCTTCCAGCCTCGAACGTCCAGAAAGAGTGAGTCTTTCCACTTTCTCACTCAAACTTCTCCCCAAAGATGGCGTCTGTAGTAGAAATGAAGAAAGTGGTTGAATTTTGTTTCAGGTGAGGTACTCTGTAAACGTGGTGATAATGATGGAAACGTATTAAATGGTGGTGTTAAAACCTATCAGGGTTTATGTGTGGAATAGAAATATATACAGGGGCTGGACAATGAAACTGAAACATCTGGTTTTAGACCACAGTAATTTATTAGTATGGTGTAGGGCCTCCTTTTGTGGCCAATACAGCATCAATTCATCTTGGGAATGATAAATAATGATAGATACAAGTCCTGCACAGTGGCCAGAGGGACCCAGAGCCATTCCTCTTGCAGAACAGTGGCCAGGTCACTACATGATGCTGGTGGAGGAAAACGTTTCCTGACTCGCTCCTCCAAAACACCCCAAAGTGGCTCAATAATATTCAGATCTGGTGACTGTGCAGGCCATGGGAGATGTTCAACTTCACTTTCAGGTTCATCAAACCACTCTGTCACCAGTCTTGCTGTGTGTATTGGTGCATTATCTTCCTGATACAAGGCACCATCTTCAGGGTACAATGTTTGAACCATTGAGTCCACATGGTCCTCCAGAATGGTTCGGTAGTACTTGGCAGTGATGCGCCCATCTAGCACAAGTATTGGGCCTAGGGAGTGCCGTGATATTGCCGCCCAAACCATCACTGATCCACCCCCATGCTTCACTCTGGACATGCAACAGTCGGGGTGGTAAGCTTCTTTGGGGCTTCTCCACACCGTAACTCTCCCGGATGTGGGAAAGACAGTGAAGGTGGACTCATCAGAGAACAATACATGTTTCACATTGTCCACAGCCCAAGATTTCCGCTGCTGGCACCATTGAAATCGACGTTTAGCATTGGCACAAGTGACCAAAGGTTTGGCTGTAGCAGCCCAGCCATGTATACTGACCCTGTGGAGCTCCCGATGAACAGTTTTGGTGGAAACAGGAGAGCTGAGGTGCACATTTAATTCTGCAGCTGTGGTTTTATGTTTTTTGGATACAATCGGGGTTAGCACCCGGACATCCCTTTCAGACAGCTTCCTCTTGCGTCGACAGTTACTCCTGTTGGATGTGGTTCGTCCTTCATGGTAGTATGCTGACATTACCCTGGATACCGTGGCTCTCGATACACCACAAAGACTTTGTGTCCTGGTCACAGATGCGCCAGCGAGACGCGCATCAACAATTTGTCCTCTTTTGTACTCTGATATGTCTCCCATTATGTTGTGTGCATTGCAATATTTTATGTACAGCTGCTCTGCTAATTCAACCTTCACACTCTGCTCTTACTGGTGGAATGTGCAATCAGTGAAGACTGGCCACCAGGCTGCGCAAATCTAGCCATGAAACCTCCAACACTATATTGGCTAGTGTTTCAGTTGCATTGTCCAACTACTGTACATATTTTATTATGTTTCGATTTCATACCTAGATCATAAACAGTGTTAAAACCTGTGCAAAAATTGCAACAACACACCCAGTCCAAAAGATTTGTGTTGTTTATTGGGGCATTGACTGAACAGTATTTGTGGCCCGATACCGCAGAATGTTATTTTTTGTATAATCGTACAGTCTGGAGTGTGTTATTCCTCTTATACCACTGGGATTTACCAACAATTAAAATGGTTAATTTATTAATGAAAGACACATTGTGCATTTTAATAGTTTATAGTTAGATTTGATGTTGTAGAACATCTGAAAGACACGTTAGTTCCTGTTCTCGCTTACATTATAGCAACCATAAACAGTCATTCTCTCACCAACCTACCTATCTCTCCCTTGCTCTCTCTCTCTCCCTCGCAAAAAAAAACACAGTTTATGTTTTCTTGGTAAAATGACAAAGTATAAACTCCTCTTTCCTGAAGACTTTCCTGTGCTGGGAGATTTTACAAAGCACCGTGACAGTTAAAAAGCGCTAACAAGCGAGACTCCTTCCAGAAATGTTACAGCAACATCACCACATTAATGACTATACACTCATCGCCCACTTTATTAGGAACACCTGCATACCTGCTCATTCATGCAGTTATCTAATCAGCCAATCATGTGGCAGCACAAGGCATAAAATCATGCAGATACACGTCAAGAGCTTCAGGTAATGTTCACATCAAACATCAGAATGAGGAAAAAGTGTGATCTCTGTGACTTTAACCGTGGCATGGATGTTGGTGTCAGATGGGCTGGTTTGAGTATTTCACAAACTGCTGATCTCCTGGGATTTTCACACACAACAGTCTCTAGAGTTTAAACAGAATGGTGTGAAAAACAAAAAAATATTGAGTGAGCGACAGTTCTGTGGGTGGAAACACCTTGCTGATGAGAGAGATCAGAGGAAAATGGCCAGACTGGGTCGAGCTGCTGGGAAGGATATCGAAACTCAAATAATCGTTCCTTACCACCGTGGTGAGCAGTAAAGCATATCAGCTGATGCACAACACATCAAACCTTGAGGTGGATGAGCTACAACAGCAGAAGACCACATCAGGTTTCACTCCTGTCAGCCAAGAACAAGAATCTGAGGCAAGTTGGCACAGACTCACCCAGACTGGAAAAATAAAGACTGGAAAAAAGTCCAGGTGATTTGCTGATTAGATAACTGCACAAATCAGCAGGTGTACAGGTGTTCCTATTAAAGTGGACAGTGACTGTACGTTTTACTTTAACATGTTTTTTTTTTTTTTTTTTTTTTTTTTTTTTTTTAATTTGTTCTTAGATTATGTCGACTGACCACTGTACAAATCCCTGTGTATGAGCTGTTACTATAGAAACAATAACGTATTAGAACGAGCGCAGTAATATAAACCTAGCGTCCATGTTACAGCCAGAGCTGCTGTTCGAGCTGTACAAGCTGTTGCTGTTCTACAATAATGCACACCTTTTAACCAATCAGATTCAAGAATTCAAATGCGCTGTGCTAGAACTTTTAGGTTGTTAAACTAGTTAGCGTCTGAACCGTGAATATTCCTCCATTCAGAATTCAATATTCAAGCGATATTTTTTTTTAATTACAGTCTTATTGTCAGTAATGTCCGGTATTGGGTTATGGGTAATATATTTTTTTTTTTTCCCAGATGTGTGTGTGTGTTTTGTTTCTAGAGGATGAATCATTGTATCGCAAAATAAAATCACTGTAATTGAAAAGGACGGCACATGACCGCATCTTTCTCCAACTACAAAGTGTTAGTATACACAGCATACGCAGATCAGAGAAGGCGGGTCCAGAGTTCGCGTTCCAGTGGTGGCAAATTAGTCCAGTCCAAAACTTCCGACCTTTTTATCTCGTTGTCTTCAACAAATAAAGAAAAAATGTCACTGCATCTCATCACATATTTTGAGAAGGATGTAGGGCTGGGCAATATATATAATATATAATATGGATATAGTGATAAATAATTTCACAATACACTTTTCTGAGATATCATAGATATCTCTTTTTAATAATTGTTTAAAAATATATATTTATGTAGTAATTACAGACTAACTGGAAGCAGCTATATAGAATTTTTTTAGAATTACATTTTTTTTCTCTTTTTCAGTGTTAAATATTTTAATTTTTTTAATAAACAAAAATGTTTTTAAATGTAGAAATGAAAATACATTTAGTATGCTGTGTGTTTATTAATAAAAAAAAATAATATAGTTATTTAGTTTTCATCTTGGAAAAAAAAGTCAGTGATTCACTTTTGTTTTTTTGGTCAACAAAATATTTTTATGGTGCTTAAACATGCTGAGCTACTTTGTGTAGCAATATGTCATTAATGATAATTACAAATAATACTGAATCAAAAAAAAACTGTTTAATAAATAAATATTTCATTTTATTAGTAATATTTATTTCCCATACGCATTTGAGCAAAAATAGAATAGAGAAGTGTAGCACACGTCCTCCAGTGTATAATGTGGTGATGCTTTCAGGGGTTCAGAGGGTCTATCATTCAGCTTGAAAATGTATTTTAGTGGAAACACTGTAGCTGATGCACTTGGCTACGAAAAATCATCATATGTTTTCTACCAAAATCTGGAAGACGTGTCTGAAAGTAAGAATGTCATGTGGTGTTCAACTGTTTTTTTCCTTCAGGCATTGTGAATCCTATGAAAAAATGTGCCCTGACTGGTTGTGGGGTTGTGTGTGTGTGTGTATTAGTTCTTTGAAAACCTACTTCCTGAGCAGTAGTCAGTGAGTATCGACCCCAAACATACTTTATCGCAGGTTGGTTAAGTTGTTCAAGCCTGTGTGTGTGTGTGTGTGTTTGCTGCAGAGCCGAAAAAACGCCAGTGCAAAGTCCTGTTCGAGTATGTGCCGCAGAACGAGGACGAGCTCGAGCTGAAGGTGGGCGATATCATCGAAATCTCTGAGGAGGTAAGGAACGGTTCAGCCTTTTCAACGCAACCGTTCGCCATCACGCATGTGCTGCGCCGTGTGTTTAACATGATGCATATATCGTGTAGACTGTAACGATGCAATGCTGCCTGTTTATGGGTTGTTCCGAATAGCATCTTGTTCATAAATGCACTTTCGCTTTTAAAAGACATTTGAAGTGATTTCCACCAGGCTCGATGAAATATTTGTTTAATGGTAGATGTATTTCTTTAATAGAATACATGTAAGGAAGTAGTAGTACAGCGTGTGTGTGTTTTTAGGTGGAGGAAGGCTGGTGGAGTGGGATAGTGAACGGGAAGACTGGCCTCTTCCCCTCCAACTTTGTCAAAGAAATCGAGACAAGTGAGGACGGCGAAAGCAACGAAGTCCCAGACGAGCCAGGTACTGCTCGCTTATCCGTGTGAAGTTTTGACTTTTTCTCCATTAGAGCATGTCATAACAGGCCTCAAAGGAGGCTCTTGGTATTTTTCTTGGGGCGTGTTAGAGTGTGTTAGACTCTGGCACACACTCACTGTTTAGTCTTATATGTGACTCGGTGATTCAGTTGGAGTCACTTCCCAGGAGGCTTTGCTGTTTTAGTGTTGCTGTGGAGTGATTTTCATGCATTAAGGCAATGTTTATAGTGTTCAGACAGCACTGAGTGCTGAGGGTTTTTCCCAGCAGAAAGAAAAATTAGTAGTAAGACTAACTTTGGGCTTCATTTATCAGTCTTTTAGTAAAGTTGTGAAATAAGTTTACACACAAACCCATTTGCATTTAGTGACACCCACAATAAACAATATTTAGCAGTGTAACAGCACCTGAAAAATTTTAGATCTAGAGCCAGATTACAGAAAGGTGAATCAGATATGAGTGAAGTGAGGTGAAAAGAAAAGGTGTAACATGAAAACAGAGGAGAAAAAAGATCTACCCTGTGCTCAGGTGATCATAGACGTCACACAGGGGATCTGCTGTGTTAAATTGTTTTCAGTATCTTGGCCAGAATTTTGTATCTAAAGCATTATTTTATTTTTTTAATCGTGTTAATGCATAGCCATGTCAGAATCGTTTTGCGCTTCAACATCACAGGCTGTTGTTACTGTACTGTAAGCAGCTGTCCTGTTTTATGTGGGTTTTGTGGTTACCATAAGATAGAAATTAAAATTGAGAGAATTGATGGAGAAGAAATAGCAACTTTTTACCCTTTTCATTTTAATACATTCCCAGATGATTCGATGGACAATGGTGTCATACTTTGCAGGTTTGTCACGGCAAATTTTAGTATCACAGAAGTACGACATCTTTTAACTTACCATTTAAAAAGGACGAACATTGGTGTGAAAACCGTTACAGTGAGTCATGGAGCGTGGCAGACTACAGCGGCACTGACAGCGGCACTGACGGGGGATTGCTGCACGTCGTTTAGCAAACAAAACTGGCTGTGATTTCATGGCTGAGTGCAAATGCTGCAGAATGCATGATGTTCTTGAATCGATTTGCATTGAGGAACCAACCTGATTTCGATGAGTTTTGGTACAGCTAAGTTAAGTTCAGTTTGGTTTAATTTGTTTAACATGGATCCAAAAAAATATCACTGATCAGTAAATATGTATGGTGTGAAACTGAAGGAACGTCACATTATATTGTGATTATATATATAATCGCACACACACAGTAGTGTGCAAAGGTCTTAGAGACGTTGTGAGTAATGCTGGTAACACCTGAATGGACTTACTGCTATTAATCCAGAAGTTAAAAAAGGGTTTAAAAAAAAAAAGCAAATCTAAACACAATTGTGTAACAAGTCCTGAGCAGTTTGAATATAGATAAAGGATTTTGTACGGTGGCGGACTTAGCGAACTTAAGAATTTATCCACCACTACTACTACCAACAGCACAATATGGATTCCAAAGCTGACACACTGCAAAAAAACCGATCAAAACAAAGAAGAAAGACTCATCCACTGACAGATAAGATCTGTAGTTCTGAAATAGAGGTTAGACTCCTTGAAAGTATTAATAAGAAACTCGACTTACTGACATCCGTACATGAAGAACTCAAGGAACTCCGCGCTAGCTTGGAATATGCACATAACCACATTCAAACCATAGAGAAAGCAAACACTGAACTACAGTCAACTGTCCAATCATTACCTGAACAAATTGGAATGGTAAAAAAAGAAAAGCAACTAGACAACAGGAAAAACAATAAACGTGTGTATTTGGTTGTGGAGTGACTCTTTATCGAAGGTACAGCTCTTAGATGGCGCCTCAATATTTCACTACTCAAAGATCCAGAATGTATTACATTAATGCGAAGAGAGTGGACGTCCTTTATGGAAGTGAACGACTCCCTGGAGACTACAGCGTCAGTATTATGGGAAACAGCGAAAGTAGTAATCAGGGGAATAATAATCATTCATCATATAAGAAGAAAATACAATTGGAATTAGAAACTCAGCTGGAAAAGGAGATTATTGAATTATCAGGTAGATACACTAAGAACTTAGATGATCAAACACTCTCTGAATTAAGGAATACCCATAACCAACTGGAAGAAATTATACATAAAAAAAAAAAACACAGTTTATTATACGGCAACTCAAACAGAATAATTAATAAATCAGGTAAATACTTGGCAAATCTTTTACAACGTTAAAAATGACAAAACAATCCCATCAATAAGAAATTCAACAGGAGAAATCACCCAAGATCCATTAGAAATAAAAAATACCTTTCCCACATTCTACAATAACTTATATTCATTAGAACAAGATCTAGATATAGGAGGAATACAATCATTCTTAAATAACCTAAACACACCTCAACTCCCCAACACTCTCGATGTTCCTCTATCACCAGAAGAACTTCATAAAGCCGTCTTCCAGATGTCAAATAACAAATCACCCGGACCTGATTGTTTCCCTGCTGAATTTTATAAACACTTCTGGGATATATTATCACCGTTATTCAATAGACTGACAAAGGAAATCAAACACATCTAAAATCCCTTTGCATAAGAACACGGCAGCTATACCAGTGTTACTTAAACCAAACAAAGACCCAACGCAAGCCACCAGTTACGGACCCCTCTCATTACTGAACACAGATCTGAAAATAATTACGAAAGCTTTAGCCACCAGACTAGAAACAGTGACCCCCACATTAACCCACCCCGATCAGACAGGCTTTATCAAAAAAAATTACTCTTCAGATAACATCCGTAGATTATTTAACCTGATAAATATTTCTCAACAGTCCAACATTAATACAATCATTGCATCACTGACACTGAAGCATTTGATAAGGTCAACTGGACATTTCTGTTCCAAACATTACACAAATTTGGCTTTGAGGAGTCGTTCATCCACTGGATAAAAATATTGTACACTGCACCAAAGCCACAGTCACCACAGATGGGATCGCTTCGCCTGTGTTTACGCTTCACCGAGGAACACGGCAAGGACGTCCACTTTCCCTTTCATTGTCATTTTCATAGAACCTCTTGCAATGGCTATAATAACTGTTATCCTAAACACACAAGATAAAATTAGCCTCTATGCGGATGATGTCTTATTGTGTTTGCAGAGCCCTAAATCTTCACTTCAGGAAACATTTAAACTTATCACTACTTTTTCCAAAATATCAGACTACACTATAAACTGGAATAAATCCACCAGACTTCCGCTCTCTGATGAAGCTTGGGATTCCGCAGCTCAGGATGCATTTCTTCCACTCTGTAGGAAATATTAAGTATTTAGACATAAACGTCTCCTCCCGGCTGTCAGAGTTGTTCTCACTTTAACTACACTCCACTGCTTAAAACAATAGCTGATGACCTTAGATGGTGGGTGAATCTTCCTCTTTCATTAATAGAATGAGTAGCAACTATCAAAATGAAAATTCTCCCTCAGATTAATGATCTCTTTTCAGTGCTCCCTGTTATGCCTACAGAAAAATGGTTTCAATCGCCTAACTCTTCAGTTTCCCATTTTTACTGGAGGAACAAAAAAGCAAAAATTAAATATTCTACTTTACAAAAAAAGAAGATCTCATGGAGGTTTAGAAGCACAATTTTTTTTGCATTATCTGGCAAATCAACTGCAATATTTAGTGAAATCCAGACTTCCACCTTTACAAGACTCCTATTTACTACCGCACATGGGAACAGGAAGGAATTACACATCATCCTCTCTTCCACAATAATCACTTCCTGTCATTCAAAGATTTAGCCCAGAAATACAATTATGGGAACCAGCAGGGTTTTTTTTCCCCCAATATCAGACATCTGTAAAAAAAAAAAAATAAAATACATTCACAATGACAACAAACACTAAATTACAGCTCATCCAATACAAAATCATTCATAGAATACATATTACACAATATAAAAAATACAAAATGGGATTAGTAGATACTGACATCTGCACACAATGTAGCATGGGCGTCACTGATAATTATTTACATGCAATTTGGGCGTGTCTTCCAGTCCAAAACGTTTGGTTGTCAGTCATACAAAAACTTTCGGCTAGAAACGCCAAGAAAGTAATTCTTCAAAACTGAAAGTCAAAGTGCATACTCAGTTTAAATCAGTGGAATAGTCTATTAATAGAGTATATATCTATGGCAAAAATCACAGCGCTCCATAAAAACTATATGCCGGAAACCTATATAAACTATAAACTGGAAACCATTTCAAACTTTAAATATATACAGATTGACTGCATGTACATCCCTACTTATGTTTTTTTTTTTTTTTAACTATTATTTTTAAAAAATTTAGTTACTTTATTTATTATTTTTTCTTTCCCCTTTACCTTTGCTCTTCAAATAATAGGATGTTATATTTTCCTCTTTTGCTTTTTATTATTTATTATTTGCTTATTTTTTCATGTGTTTGTTCATCTCCTTAATTATTATTGATGTTATATATTAATTATTAATAATCCTTAATTATTATTGACGCCTGGCAGCGTATTTTCGTGACCTACTCCTCATGGGGCCTGTCTCGCTGAGGCTGTGGGGAGATGTGGGGCAGTCCATCAGATTATCTATCTATCTATCTATCTATCTATTTATCTATCTATCTATCTGTCTATCTATCTGTCGGTCTATCTATCTAGCTATCCATTTATTCTTTTTCTTCTTATTTTTTTCCTCCCTCTTTCCCCCATTCAATTGTAATAGCTATGGCTATTTTTACTGCTTTTTTATTTTTTCTTTTTCTTTCACCCCCTTCATACAGATATCCGTACACTTACATATACACACACACACACACACACACACCCTGAACCATTAACTACAGTATGTAGTATAATCATTAAATGCATATAAACTACACATTCACATTTTTTAACACCTATAATCATGATGAAATTTCTGTTTCATCTTTTCTGTACTCTATCACTTGCTGATTCCCTGTCTCCCTCGCTGTAACACGAGTATTAAAATATTCAAATAAAATAAAATAAAAAGTCTTCTGATGGTTACTTCCAGCAAGATAATGCACCATGTCACAAAGCAAAAGTCGCCTTCAGCGTCACCGGATCTGAATCCAGTACAACACCTTTGGGATGTGGTAGAACGAGAGAGTCGCAGCATGAAAGTGCACCTGAAAAATCAGCAGGAATTGTGTGATGCAGTCATGTCAACATGGACCAGAATCTCAAAGCAATGTTTCCGACATCTCATGGAATCCATGACATGATGAATTGAGACTGTTTTGAGAGCAATGGGAGGCCCTACCCAGTATTAGTGTAGTGTTCCTAATAAAGTGCTCAGTGAGCGTATACTGATACCTTGATCATTTTAAACTGTAGCATGATATAAAGCTTTGGCCGTACTGCCCACTATTTATGTAACTGTGTGTGTATATATATGTCTGTTTATAAGTGTATGCTAATAAGGTCATTCGTGTGTGTGTGTGTGTGTGTGTGTGTGTGTGTGTGTGTGTGTGTGTGTGTGTGTGTGTGTGTAGACAGTAAAGATGAGGTCACCAGTCCAGCTTCCCCTCACCCTGGAAACGGGGTCATCGCGCAGCCTAAAAAGATCAAAGGTGTTGGGTTTGGCGACATTTTCCGCGAAGGCTCAGTGAAGCTCAAACCTCGCTTGCCATCTGACACAGAGGAGAAGAAAGAAAAAGTAAGCCTGCTTTAACTTTGCAGCAGTCTGTACATTTTCTTCAGAGCCAGAACTAAACTAAACTAGATTACAGCTAACGACTAAAACAGACTTTACTGTTTTTAGTGACAACTGAAGCAATTGGAGGCACTTCCCACGATACGTTCATGCTAAAATTATACATGTTAACTTCACTTCTCGTCAAGAAAGAGAATATTTTTGTTTCAGTCATTGACTACTGTTCGCTGCTGTCAGCTGTAGTAAGATGGACATCGCATTCAGTCATTCAGTTTTGCGTATTGTCATGTTGCATAGTCGATGTGTCTGAGTTTAATGTTGACTCAAGGAAAAGTCTGTTTCTAGCAAGATGCATTGTCAAGTACTTCTTCCTCAGTGAGTGTTAAACCAGCATGATTATTATATAATATATTGCAGTTTCAATCATATATTTTATGTAATAATTAGTATGTTCTAAAACTGCTACTGGTAGTAGTTTTTTTATTTTTTCGATAATCTAAAAATAAATGTAGAAATTCATGAAGCTAAGTAGATTCGAATTATTAGCATGTGTCTGGGAGTGATGTACAGTGTACTGATTAATATCAACCAGGGTCTTCTTATTCTTTTGTCTTGATGTATATTAATGCACATGGATTTGGAATGAGATTTTCAGCCAGCACATGTAAGTGTGATGGTGCACATACTTTTGGCTATTTAGTGTACGTCACTTTATTTTCTATAATTAAACTAAGATTGATTCTCGTTTTCCTCATTAATCTGGACGCACGCACTATTGCCCTCCATTGCATAACTCCTGTTTCTAAGAACCTTTTATTTGAAAGCATATTCCAAATACATTGCTAACTTAACAAATAACACAGCCTTGTCTGAGTGTGTATGAGCTTATATGATTTTAAGCTTATGGATTTTACTTTGTAATTGGTTAAGGTGGTGTGTGTTATGTGTTGCGTATCATGTGGTACGCCCGTCACAGTGTTCCATAACAATTCAGACTGAAATGGTTGGTGTATATATATTAAATTTTTTGGGGGAAAAAAAAAGGATGCATTATTGCAAACTTTTCCTACCCATATAGGTTTGATATTAAGAGACTTTAGAAATTCGTAATTGCACAGCTTTTCTTACCAAAAACGTTCTCTTTTACTTTATTGCATTATAGCATATATATATGTATATATATATTGACGTATAGCAGTTTATCTTAAAAGTTGAGCAGAAGAAGGTTTTGACAATTTATTTATTTTATTTTATTTTTTTTGCAAAAAGAAAAATCCCTTGGATGGAAAGTGGCCATAGTCGTGTGACAGCAATATGATTAAGATTAAACAATCTAGTCTTGTCTGAATGACGGTGCTGTTCCACCATGTCTTCCTGTGCTTCTGTGCAGAGTGTTGCTTACGTCGCATAGCCATGGGCACTGGAGCGGTAATTATAGGTGTCTATGCCGTTACAGAAGCTCTGCCAATGTTTGCTTAAGTCCTGTGTGCCGTTGCTTTTGTTTTCGGAGCAGATTGTTTCGCAGGCATTCGACCCACTTTTATGTGTTGGATTTCTGTTGCGCCTCTGTTTTGAAGTTTGTTTTTATGTATGCGCCATGCAGACATCTCGCTGTGTGAGGCTCTTGCCTCGTTAAAGTGGGTCTGCATTTAATGACTGAGATCATACAAGTGGCATACAACTGAGATCATTTACAAGTGACGAATCAAAGAAGATAAAGAAACGTTTAGATTATTTGTCATTCTCAAACAGTGAATACACCACATACCTGCCTACTTGTGTATTCAGGTAACATGAAAAAAGTGGTAGGACTTGGCTGCTTCAGACCATCTCTCTCTCTCTCTCTCTCTCTCTCTATCATTGAGTGTATGTGATTGAGGGTGTCTTTGTCCCAGTGGCCATTGCAGCAGTAAACACGTTTGTGCTTCTGTTTTATTTCAGCCTATCCCATCATTACCATCAGCCTCTAAGCCCAGTCCCTTAAACATGGCAGATGCTCACAAAATGGAGAAAGATGGAGACAGCAAAGGTAAAGGTGAGTATCTGGTCATTGCCCATACTGCAGTTCAGACTAAAGCGTTGATGCATTTGGATTGAATTCATTAATAACAGCGTTTCATATGAATAAAAATGTCTGTTTATTTGGTGGTTTAGACCTCTCGAGGCACGTTAATTCAACCTGCCAAAATAAAGTTGAAAACATTATGTAATTTTCATGAAGTTAGGCCACTAAAAATGGTTAATCCACCAGGGTTTATAACCTGGAGTGATTTCACTCTTCTACCTGTTCACAATATAATGTATTACTATGCATAGTGATGATGCTTTGTTTCTTCCTAATATATAAAATAATATTTTGACGTAATGTGGGATTGAATTCCTTAATTGCAAGTGAATTTAAAGATCAGATTAGATTAGCACATGCGGTTCTCATGGTGAATGTTTAGAATATGTATAAATCTGCGTAACCCACTGTGCATATTACTCCCACACGTTTAAATGGGGCTGCGTCCCAAACTGCATAATGTGCAGTAAGTCAGGTGACTAAATAGTAATGATGCTAATGATGTACTGACAAACTGTAAAGTAGAGTTGTGTGCATTATACGTTGTCTGAAGATTTCGTTTCTGTTCACAGTAAAGGAATACTGCAAGGCCATTTACAGTTATGAAGCTACGAACCAGGATGAGCTGGACATTAAGGAAGGTGACATTGTTCATTTACTAAGCAAGGTGAGCCTGATCAGTTAACTGAGTTCTTTAAAACTTTCGCTTAATGTTTTTTTTCCCTGGTTGATACCGGATGTATAGCAAAAATCCATTATTATTATCGTTGCTGTTGTTTTTTTTGTTATTATTAGGGTGCCAGCCCTCTTGTTTTCATTAGTTTTTGTCTTCTTCTGGTTAAACGTATTGTGAAGAACAAACCGTAATTGCACACCAGTTTACAGTTTTGACCATTTCGCTCTGCCGACGTAGGTTTTTAGCTAATTTGCATGTGTTGAACATAGTTTTGCTAACTAATTTTGGTATATCTTCACAGAATTGTTGTTGTGAATACCAATAATCAGAAAGTATAACTTGATTTGTAAACAGTGTTGCCACCACATGCCAATCAGTTGTAGAAGGGCGAAGGGTGAGTTACACATTTTAAAATATGTGGTAGGATTTCTAAAATGTCCATTTTAAAAAATATTTAGCAGTTTTCCCAGCTACAGTCATGAAAAAAAGAAAGTGCACCCTCTTTCAGTTCTGTGTTTTTATTTATCAGCACCTAAATAACAGTTGTGTGGTCCTCACCAACTTCTATCAACAAACAAATAACCTCAGGGGACAGCAAAAAAACACAACAGATTTCAATATTTAGTCATTTTTTCCCAAAATGTAAACCAACATTGCGAAACCTGGTGGGAAAAAATAAGTACACCCTCTAATTCAGTAACATGTAGAACCAGCTTTAGCAACAATAACTTAAAGTAAATGTTTTCTGTAGGAGTTTCTCAGTCTCCCACATTGTTCTGGAGAAATTTTGGCCCACTCCTCTTTACAACATTGCTTCAGTTCATTGATGTTTGAGGGCATTCGCTTATGCACAGCGCCCTTAAGATCTCTCCACAGCATCTCAGTGGGGCTGAGGTCTGGACTCTGACTTACTGTGTAAGTCAAATGTGTCTGTGATATTATCATTCCGTGAAATTTTACCACTGATTCAGCGTAAATATCAAAACTTAATATTAAAATAACCCAAGTATGAATGACCGAGTTCTTAGAAGGAATAAATAAAACTACCAGAAATGGATGGATTAATCATTTTGTTTCTGCATGCTGTAGATAAGAAATGTAGGATTGATGCAGTGATAGCAACTCAAAAGCAGTGCCAGATAATTAACAGTAGAGACAATCCCATTGAGAAGAACTGATTGATTAAACAGAGATCTGTTTTTAAACCCCGTGTGCTGTGTGTTTTAGGATACAGGGGAGCCAGGCTGGTGGAGAGGAGAGCTGAATGGCAGAGAGGGAGTGTTTCCTGACAACTTTGTGGTGCTGATTTCAGAGTCAGAAAAAGAGGTAAAGTGTGAATAGTATACACACTAGATACTAATGATCTTGGTAATTATAGGCCTATTTCCAAACTTCCCTTTCTCATAAAGGTACTAGAAAAGATACTGGCCTTTCAGTATGATTTGTTTGAGCCCTTCCAAATCATCCTTTCTTCTCTGCCACAGTATGAGACAGCCAGTGACCCCCTCCACCCCGCAGTTTCTGCTCTCATTAACATTTCAGCTTCATATTAACTTCAGATCCCGCATTGCACCAAGGCTCTGTTTTGGGGCTCTGTTTCTTCTGTTTATTGTCTTCGTTTTTCTCCTTGGTTCCCTCATTACCCGACATGGTCTAAAATTTCACATTTACGCTGATCTTTCACAAGTGTACACTATATTTCCAAAGGTGGGTGGACATCTGACCAGTCACACCCATATAGCATGTGCTTTTTGAACATCCCATTTGCTGTTATAAAAACTTTCACTCTTGTAGAAAGGCTTTCTACTACATTTTGGAACACGGTTGTGGGGATTTGCGCATTCAGCCATCCAGCCACAAGGCTAGTGACGTATCAGTGAGGTGGCACTGATGTTGGGCAAGGAGGCCTGGGGTGCAGTTAGCAAGAACACGTGGGGTTGCTCATGCCTTCTTCCACCTTCATAATATCAGAATCCGGGTTTAATGGCCAAGTATGCTTATACATGCAAGGAATTTGTCTTTGGTTACACAGCAGCTCAGAGTATATACGTAAGTGACAATAACCTGACCACCTGTTCAACAACCCGTCTGTAAACAGTCTCGTCGCCATCACGGATGAGCCCGATGACTGTAGTGTTGTCTGCCAACTTCAGGATTTTGACAGAGGAGGGGGAGGTGCAGTCATTAGTGTAGAGTGAGAAGAGCAGTGGGGAAAACACACAACCTTGTGGGGCATCCGTACTGATAGTTTCAGTTCCTGAAATGAATTTTCCCAGCCTCACCTGCTGTGCTGCTAGATGACTCACACATACCAAGAAATCTTCCTGTATCACTCCTGTCCTTCAGCAACTACACTGGCTACCGGTTTCAGCTCGCATTCAGTCAATCAGATAATCAGATAAAGCACTTTATGGACACACCCCTTCTTACCAATACACCAGTCATTTCACTCAGATCTTCAGATATTGGTCTTCTTACCATCCCTTTCACTAAACTGGAGCTAGATCCTTCAGTGCCACAGCCCCAAGCTCTTGAGCACACTCCCTCAGTACCTCAGAGACTGCGCAGGTCTTGATTTAAATCAAAACTCAAAACACACATACTTCCCACACAGAAGTAAGCCATGTTCACCCTGAACTGTCTGTTTCATACTATACTTTTATCTTGTATACTATCCATTTTATGTTTTAATATTGTTATTCCTTTGATTGCTCTGTAAAGTGGCCTTGGGTCTGTGAAAGGCACTATATAAATGCAAAGTAAGCTAGCTAGTAACTAGTCTATCTATTGTGGTTTTGTTTATGTCTTTTGTTATTTAATTGAAATGGTATAGTGCTTTCCCAGGACAGTGCTCTGACTCACTTGTTTTTCCCTGGTGTGTGTGATGGTATGTGTCATGTCATTTTATTTCTGACTGCTGTTCTTCTCATCATCCTCCACCATTTTTACTTCCAGTTTTGAAAGAACATTTTCTCTTTAATGTTTTTTTTTAGACACTTGTATCCAAAGGCTCAATTAAGCAGACTCCCAAACAAGAACCAGAAGAGGTAAGGAGACTTGTATATTGAGTGGAATATATAACACCACTTTTCTTAATGTCCATGCTTGGCCTGTGAAACTGTGATAATCCATTTGACACGTGATCTGAACACAGTCGTCTGCGTTCCCCAGCATCAAGCTTAACCTAAATTGCAAACATTAGCAAAATTTCCATCCACAGTTGTCACTGGAGTGAAGGAATATTTCTCCAGCCTCTTGGAACATTTATGGTGTGATTTGACCCTTGGTGCAAAGTGTAGAAATGGTGGAGGGTGCTTGCTTTAGTGCATCTTTTGCCATGTGAAATGGAAATGTGACAAAAAGAGGCTCAAGTGATGGCACATGAGAGTAGGGCCAAGCGTTCAAAAGGCCCAGAGAAACGTTTTAAACCTCTGAATAAATGCCTGTGATGACTTCGTTCTTTGTATGTTGCATAACAATCCAAGATAAAAAAAAATCATGCATTTAAGACTCTTAATGATGATCATTTCAGTGTCTTAATGATTATCATTTCAACCAGGCTAACTTGGGTCCTTGATTGCATCTGAAAACATGACTAGAATAGCTGGATTGAGTTGTGTAATAACAGCATGCTCCTGTTTTGGCTGGGAAGCCTGTGATTGATGATTAGCCAGTCAGTGATTCGCTAATACATGTGGTGCGGAAGCCTGGAGTGGCTAGTTTAAAGTTTTCTGTTTTTCTTGTGCACAAACAGAATACTAAATTGGAGTCAAGTACTATGTTTGTGAGATACAGAAAACTGCTGTATTTGTGCTAAGTTAAATCTTGCAAAAGCATTATGATTATATATTCTGGTGAAAAGAGATGTGTGCAATCTTTGTTCAGATTAAAAAAAATATATATGTATATAGCAGTCATCCTTCAATTACTGTATATTTTAGGTGGCAATGGCAATACAATATATCCATATACTCACTCTTTTTGAAAATTGAAAATATCTATCCATAAGTAGAGGAGACTGGAACTCAGCTGCTTGTTGTGGGCCCTTTGACTTTAGTAATTGCACGACCTCAATTTAGTAATTGCACGAGAAATGTAGTAATAAAGCATGCACATGATTTTCTGTGTTTTTAAAAAAACACATCTACATGCTTTATCTAATCTTGTTTACTCTGAATAAGGCTGAGCTCACAGACTTGTTGTCTCGGTAACGAGTCTGACAACAGCTTAGAAGAACGGATCGTGTCAAATTGTCAACACTCCAATCCAGCTAACTGAGTAATCCAAATACGAAGAACAGACCTCAGGTCAGCTACAATATGTGAATGTTTTCTGGACCGTTGATATATCTGTACTGGAGAGTGTGTGGGTTTTTCACGACACACTAAATCTTTTGAAAATGGCGTGACGTGCATCTTCTGTTACTGCTTCTGAGCAAACAATATGAAGTGATGCATGTATGAATAAAGTATTAAAGCTAACATCTAACACATTTGAAGGCAGTAGTCACTTGGACTAGACTGTTTTTGTTTGCAAAAATGAAATGCTTTTGCCTTGAAGAAGCCTCTTGCTAATTAGACATGAGTAGAAAATGTGGACTTATGAAGAAATGCCTGGTTCTGTATGAGAAGTAAATACGGCCAAAAATACAAAGATAATTAAAATAATACAATGAAAACACAAACCTCCTTTTGGTATTGTGTTTTGTGCAAAGATCCTGACAGAACAAAAAATCTATAAATATAAATTAATTTTTATAAATCACAAGCTATCTCTGCTAAATAATAAAACTAAATTTAAAATATGATGAGTTTTGCTATTTCATTTGTTTTTTTTTTTGTCAACTCAGAATGGAAAAAAAAATCCAAACTTTTCTTTCATATAATGCGCAATAAAAAAACGCAATGTTTGTCTGTTCTTTCTCACAGCAGCAGAAAACATAAAACGAACATGTTAAAACAAAAAAACATGATAACTGCAAAATTTCAATTTGCGATACAGTTTTTAGATTAGACACGCTCAAGGTGTCAAAGAACGCAAAAGAAATGTGCTGACATTTTGTGCTCTTTTAGCTTTTTCTTCCACACCATGAATTTTCATTTTTAGTTACATGAACTTTCAAATATCTGTTAATTTGAAATGGATGTTTCTAAGACAATAATTAAACAGCAGAAGTTGTATAAACTTGGACAGAAACATTATTTCAAAGTAACAATTATGTTATGGTATCAGAACCCCAATTATAATGTTATGGTGCAAACTTGAGCAAAATTATTTGTGTTAAGACAAAAATTAGTAGGTATTAAAAAAGTTAATGGAGATATGGGGTAAGTAGCCATTAACTGCTTAAAAGTCTACTAGAGTATACTATTCTAGTAGTTGAAAGTGGAGAAAAAAAAAAATATATATATATATATATAGTCTTGGGCACATGCAAAGAAATGCTGTAGAGCAAAGATGCCTTCAAAAATAATGAAATTAAATGTTTCTGCATTAAAAAATAAAATACTATAAAGAGCAGTAAACAGTAATAAATGAAACAGAGTCAATATTTGGTGTGACGATCCTTAGCTTTAAAAAAACAGTATCTCAGGTACAGTGTGTGCAGTTTTATAAGGAAATGAGCTGTAAGTGTTACTGAGCATCTTGCAGAAGCAGCCACAGTTCTTCTGGAGACTGTCACACTTTCGTCTTATTTTTGCAGCGAAACCCAGCAGCCCTCATTATGTATTTATCTGAAAAGTGTCTCTTATGTAATCTGCTACTTTCTTTACTGACATACAAACATTGTGTGTGTAACATTTTTTTTTTTTTGCTGGAAAACTAATGTTTGGAATCTAAAATGGTTTTTGTACTGAATCAATAATGCAGAAGTCATAAAATAAAAATCTATAACAAAGTTTGTACTAAATATATATATATATATATAATTACTGCTTAGTGCAAAGCTCGTAGTGTAAAAGTCATCATAAATAAAGATTAAGATGTTATTATCAATTATTTAAAACATGGGATTGAAGCATACCTCCCTAACCCCACCCCCAATTTCTATAGAAATGGCACATACAGAGGAACATGATTAATCATCACCTGCACATGTTTAAATATGGGCTGTTTAATGCTTTTATCTTATTCCTCAGTAAGTAGTACAAGCATTACTCATAGTGAAATGAGAAAAATTTATCACTCTAAAATACAGCTCTGTCTCTGTTTCTCTACAGAAGCCAAAGAAACCACTACCACCATCCAAAACTGCAGGTATTATATAACGGTTTCTCCTGTGACTTCTTTTTTTTTGCATTTACATTTAAGCTGTTGTAAAGGTTCTCAGTTGCCCAGAAATAAAGTTTAATGGCTAACAGTGGTGCGCTAGCTGTAAGACATAAGATCTCTTGTTAAAGAACAGAGTTTTTTGCTCGCTAGCTGAGACTGTCACGCTGATGTGCATAATGAAGTTTTTATTCTCATATCATTCTTGTAATACTGGGGAGATATCTATAACAGCAGCACATATACACCTGAACACCTGGACCCCCGCTCATTCATACAGTTATCCAATCCGGCCAAAAAGACGTTATCCAATAAGAAGGAAAAGTGTGATCTCGGTGACTGATCTGGTTGTTGCTGTCAGACAGGCTGGTTTGAGTATTTCATACACTGCTGATCTTATGGGATTTCCACACACAGTAGTCTGTAGAGTTTACACAGAATGGTGAGAAAAACAAAAAGCATCCAGTGAGCTACAGGTCTGAGGGTGGAAACGCCTTACTGATGAGAGAACTCGGAGGACAGTGGCCAGACTAGTTCATGCTGACAGGAAGGCTACAGTAACTTAAATAAGCACTCTTTCAGCCGAGGTGAACAGAGAAGAACCTCAGAATGCACAGCGTGCTGAACATTGAGGCAGATGGGCTACAGCAGGGATCAATTTCAGTTTTAAAGCTGATTTGTGACAATGTCCATTGTTAAAAGTGCTATATAAATAGATCTGGATTGAATTGAACAGCAGAAGACCACATTGGGTTCCTATCAGCCAAGAACAGGACACTGAGGCTGAAGTGGGCACACCACCGCTCACCCAAACTGGAAAGTTGAAGATTGGACAAAGACCAGGAGATGTTTCTCAATCTTGAACTGTGCAGTTTCTCATCAACAAGTTGTTTCCGACTCACAGAACTGCTGCTCGCTGCGTGGAATAGTGAAGCAGTTTCTGAAATACTCAAGCCAGCCTGTTTGGCACCAACAACCATGCCACAGCCAAAGTCATTGCAATCACATTTATCCTCATTCTGATGTTTGATGTGAACAGTAACTGAAGCTCTTGACCTGCATCTGCATGATTTTATGCATTGTGCTGCTGCCACACGATTGGCTGATTTGGATAGCTGTGTGAATGACCAGATGTAAAGCTGCTTTTATTAAAGTGGCCAGTGAGTGTACATCTTTCTGTTTGGGACATACTACTAATACAGCCCTGAATTCTTATTTAATGTGTGTTAGCTGTTTTTCACATCTTTCATTCTTTTTAACCCACACGGTGGAAAAGGGTGCAGCAAAACCCAAAATATGTAGCAGCAATACTTCCGCGAGGAGCTCGCAATTGCATTTTTCTACAAGAGGGGCGGAATTCTGAAATCCAACAGCTTTAATTAGCTAATAGCAAAAGTAGTAATAGCTATATAGCCATAAATAAATAGACCTTGTACATAACGTAGGTTTGTTGGCCAGCGTACATTCTTGCTCATCAAACTTTTACTGATTCTAAATGATTAACTGCAGGAAGGAATGGCAAGGTAGAGGAGCTTGAAAATGACAGTTTGATCAGAAGTGAGTACGCTAGAAGACAATTGCTGCCACAAATTAGTCGATTAAAGCAGTGTTTAGCCAACATAATCTGCATTTTATTAATTGCATGAACTATGAGCAGTCTACATTATGTCATGCCTGTCAAGACCTACTGATAATCCAAGCACCCTTTTTCGACTGTGTCATAAAAGTCTAATATGTGGATCAGATTGTATGGTCCATCAATGCTTTGAGGTGTTCACTGACCATTATTAGCAATTATGCTCCCCATAATTAATTGAAATTATTAAATTAAATTATTGAAATTATTAAATTTCAGCATTAATAAATACTTAACCTCTCATCATGGTTTATGGTGTTATGACATGGTGACAGTGGTAGCTCATTGGTTAAGACATTGGTCACTGATCTGAATGTCGTGAGTTCAAATCCCAGCACTGCCAACCTGCCACTGCTGGGCCCTTGAGCAAGGCCCTTAACCCTCAACTGCTCAGTATAAATGAAATAAATGTAAGTCTCTCTGGATTAGAGTGTCTGGCAAATGCCATAAATGTAAATTGGTAGAAAGTGGTCAATAAAATTTTGGCTAAATGCTAGATTGGCAGTTTTATTTTTCATTTTTAATCTTTGTACTGGTCTGTTTGGTGTACCACTACTGTTTTGTAGTAGTTTATTTGGTGTTATTTTTTTTTGAGGAAATGGAACATAATGGGATTGCTTTCTTCAGGAAAGATATATGCAATGCTCTGTTCAGATTTAACTGAAATAAGGAACTTTAGAAGTGTCCTTACACTGCCTTCCAAATGGGACATTTAGATCAAGCCAAATGTGTGCCAGAAATTCTGCCCAGCTAGACAGCCTCCTCCAGGCTGAATGAAACACAGGGCTAGTTGCACTTTCCTTCCATTATGCCTGAATACTGTCTTTCAGTCTTTCACTTCCTGTACTATTACTGTTTTTCAGTCACTTTTGTTTTCTTATTTGTTATTTTTTTACCCTCTCCACTTTGTTCTGAAAATGGCATCTGAGGCTTCACCACTCGGTGAAGATGAAACTTTGTTAGCAGCGTACTGGCATTTGCATTTGAAGTTTTCCATGACATAGTTTCAGCTGTACTGTAAACCTAGCAAGAGGCTTGAATAGATTTCTGGCACATCTTTTCTTCCCCCACAGGAAACTGAATCAGCGTCTGCATTTGCAGCTTATATGTTTCTTGCATGTGGTTTTGCTCTTTTGTTTGTTGTATGTGTGCACTGTCTGTAGTATTTAGCGGGACAGAGGGAGAGGGCCGACTAATGCACCATGTTTCGTTTTTCAGCACTAAAACCAGAGGTCCCGAGTGCTGACAAGAAACCAACACAGTTACGACCTGAGGATAAAGGTAAGCGGGATCAGCCATTACTGTCAAAAACTTTCCAAAAATAAAACATCCTCAAAAAAACCCTGTGAGCAATGCCTTCCTTTAACTTAATGCATCACCCACATATTTATCAGGATTTTTCATGTTTAGCTTATTTTGATTAGTCAGACTACAAAGTAACTGTGAAACTTCAGAATTTAATTTTTTGTTTTCTTTTCTCTTTTTTTTTTTCGTTTTAGTAATAACCTGCAGGTATTTTAGAAAGATATGTTACCAACATTATTAGTAGTAGTCTTCAAACGATCAATATAACATACATAAACACTTTCAAAGTTCCAGTGAACGGTTGTCCTAGAGTGCAGCTTTATTTATTAAAAAAAACAAAACTAAAACAAGTAAAGCTAAAATAAGTTCTCAGTGTGTTGTAGCTTTAAAGTGACAGATTCATTTTTTGTATTCTATTATTTGAGGTGATGTAAGAAGTGAATTAAAACTTGCATGAAATATGACCATTTCTTATGTTCCGAAAGTTAAAGGAATACTTTGGCCCAAATGAAATGACTTTTTTTTCCTTTTACTTTAAACGTAATCAGACATGTTTAGTGTCCCACATTAGCTTCTTCATGTTTTGCATTTTAGCTACGAGACTAATGTAGCTGACAAGTACGGAAGGTTATAGCCTCCACTTCATCTCACACTTGCCTCAGAAGACATTGCTTGCTTGCTTAAGAGTGTGTACATAAATGGTTCAGTAAAATATGAGAATAAGTCTATTAAAATTGGAACTACATCAGCTGAAGCAATTCTAATATCGTTTATCAGGAAACCATTATTAATTATTGATATCTGACTTAATATTTGTATTAAGTAGTTTCAGTTCCTAGTGATCCTACTGGGAGGGGTAGCTTTCAGGTTTCTAAAGTTTTAAGACAGAAATTTATATAATAAATAAATAAATAATATACAATTCTTTCTTAAAACTTTAGAAACCTGAAGGCTACCCTTCTCGGTAGGATCACTATTAACTGAAACTACTTTTTACCTACTACATTTTAATACAAATATTAAGTCAGATAAATGTTTAATGAAGCACATTTTAAAGTAGAACGTGTATGCATTTACCCTGTGGAATGTCCTTTTGTGATATAACTTTCTTTAGATGCAAACATTTCACAAAACACACCAAAATGGGGTAAAACACTGAAAGGTATACCACTTAACTGCAGATTAATATCTTTACTGTTATCTAGATTTCTGTAGTGCAGTACTTCACCTTTCGAAACTCTGTGCTCTAGCAGAGTTTACACTGTAACCTAGTGTCACTACTTCTGTGTGTGCATGTATGCTGAGGCTATTTAACACAAAAGTGACATATTTGCAGTAAATATTGCCATACAAGCCATCTTCCCTTTCTACTTCTTGCCTTGTACACATTTGGAGCTAAAGGCTTTGACTGTGAAGTAAACAATGTAAAGGCCCAAAGTAAACAAAAGTAATAATCTTTGTTTTATTAGTATTGACAATTTGTGTTTAATTAAAAGTTATATCGAATATGCGATATGTGTATGTTATATTCGATATAACTTTTATTTTAATTATGGTCCTCATCAGCCCGTTGAAGTTGATGTCAAAACCAACCCCTATATTATAGAGTCTGCTAGGTTAGCTAGTTCAAAAACCCCGCTGTCTAGCCAACTATCCGGCTTGTGGCTCTGTGCAGCTAGCATGGGTGTATGGTTTCCCCTTAATGTTTATTGCTGAGTTAACTGTTTCCACACCCCCGCCATCAAACTGGGTCTGTAGTTATGTGCGTCCAGCATGGTTGAGCCTTGTTCTCTTTACGTTGGGTAAAGTTTACCTATTTCATTTGTTCACTTTACACTGAGTTGTGTCTGGTCCCTGGTGGTCTAGTGGGTAAAGATCACGCGCTCTCACCGCTGCGGCCTGTGTTCGATTCTTGGGCAGGGAACCAACCTAGCCACTGAGAGTGTACTAGCCACTGAGAGTGTACTAGCCACTGAGAGTGTACTAGCCACAGAGTGTGTACAGTGCCGGCCCCAAGCCCAGATAAAATGGGAAGGTTGTGTCAGTAAGGGCATCCGGTGTAAATTCTGTGCCAAATCAAACGTGCAGACCAATGATCCGCTGTGGCAGCCCCTTACGGGAGCATCCAAAAGAACAATACCACAACTGAGTAGTTGTATAGAGCCATGCTGTAAGATGCTTGTGCAGCTGGTGTCTGAATCCTTTTGTAGCCAGCCAGGCACCAGCTATGTTCTAATACACTGATGTTCTAATATCATTGCATGTGGCAATCTAAGTTGATCCCTCATTGACTATTAGTGGTGGGACACCTAGGTCAAGATATGGGGTGACTCAGATCAGTGGGTACAACCCACTGCCAGCTCTCAACCTTTTTTATTTTTCTCAAAGACGTAAGTGAAAACACTAGACAGAGCAGTTCAAAATAAGAGGTTCTACTTTCTTTATCTAATTTATTTCTTTGTTCAGAAGCAGCTCTTGGGCAAATTTTAACTTTGAGAGAGTTAAACTGTTTTTTAAAGGCCGT
Source organism: Pangasianodon hypophthalmus (assembly GCF_027358585.1). NCBI lineage: Eukaryota > Metazoa > Chordata > Actinopteri > Siluriformes > Pangasiidae > Pangasianodon > Pangasianodon hypophthalmus. The sequence continues at coordinate 2,430,474 of NC_069728.1, read as the reverse complement.
TCCTTTTTCGTATGCCAAAGTTGTTCAGTTCATGTGGGTTCTCCCTGTCTTCCCTGATGGCATGTGGGATCAGAATACTGATGTACATGAGCAACTATGTGTCTCCAGCAAGTAGGAGGCCATTAGGGGCCCGTCCACCTTCTTCATGTTCATTACAGGGCTTGACCTCATGGCAAGTCAGAAAAAGAGCTCTGAAGCAGGCCACACAATTCATTGGTGTGAGGCTAGATTCACTGAGGATGCTGTGTGGCACTCATTATTATGCTTGCGGTACCTGTGCGGTACCAGTTTCTGTAGAGGATGCTAGGGCGCATGACAGCAACTACAGAGGTAGTTTTCCTTGGGTTGCTGGAGCGAAGAGCTTTTCAGAAGTGGGTTATAAGCCTGTGGCTGGCCCCCATGAGCCCTGGAAGGGGTCTGCCTGGGGCAGTGCCCCATTTGAGAGAGATAGTAAGGGAGGCCTCCCTTACTGTCTGGGGAGCAGAATGGTTCCTGGGGTACGATCACAAAATCTCAGCCTCCTAGAACTGAGGGCAGCCCATCTGGCACTCAAGTTCTTTTTACCATCAGAATGGCATGGTAAGACAAGTATGTTAGAATGAGGAGCATTTATTTAAAATACTACCTAAGATTTCTGCTGTAATTTACTGTAATGAAAAGTCACTTTTGGCTTTTGTTACTGAAACGTATGACTACCCAAGGTATTTCTGAAAGCTCAAGGCTTTAAACATTACAGGTTCAGTACACTAGACCGGAGTTAGTTGGTAAAAAACAAAGCATGTAACAATACCAGTATTTCAAAATGTTGTGGACTTGAATGCAGGTTGTATCCAGAGATACAGTATTACTTATTAATTTGAATGGACAGAGAATGCAATTACATGATGGCAGGCTGAGAATTTAGCCTAGACTTCTCTATCCCCAGCCACAAATTGCAGCTCCTCTGGGTGAATCCCCAAATGTTCCCAAGCCAGCTGTGGGTTATAATTTCTCTCGGGTCCCGGGTCTGCCCTGGGGTGTCCATCCCAGGGCAATGAGATATTCCTGATACAGCTCTGGCGGGAGGTGAGGAGGAAAGGTGTCCAGACCACCTCAACTGGCTACTTTTGAGCAGCAGCTCTGCTCCTAAGCTCTCCTGGTCATTAAGCTCCTCACCCAGTCACATAGAGTAAAGCCAGCACCGCTGTGGAGCAACCTCATTTCTGCTGCGTGTACTCACCAACCTTATTCTTTCAGTCACTACTCACAGCTCTTGAACAGCCGATTTGTAAATGTATTTAAATAGTACTGTTGTTTGTGTGTGTTTTTCACTGTTACACATTACTGAAGAATGACTTAAAAATCCATCATCCATGAGTTTTCACTTTTGCCACAGTTCCTGACTGCACAGCTGGCAATATTATTAAGCATTCCTGCACTCTCCTTTGTAAAACTGAAATGGTGGAAATGTTTTGTAGGTCTTTTTCTTTTTTTTTTTTTTTTTTTTTTTTTTAAACAAGCAAGGGAAAAATCAATATCTAAGCCTAACTGGAAAACAACCTCTGGTCCACTTTTTTCAAAAATAGCACTACCATCCCACTTTGCCAGTCCAAAGGCACTGCCCCAGATCTCCATAGAACATTGAAGAGGCATGACAACCATACAAACCCAAACTTTATCCAGGGTCTTCAACATCTCCAGATGAATCTCATCCACCCCTGCGGTAAATCTGTCTGTTGATCAGTTGACTGCTCTACCCCCTACCTCTTTACACGAGTGTCCAAAACATATGCCCTCAAGTCTCCTATTACAATTCGAAAATTGATTATTGACCTAAGATGCTCTGATACCAGGTACACTTATGAGCAACCCCGTGTTTGAACGAAGTGTTATTGACAGTCTCTGGTTTGCATAGAATTATAGTAACATTTCACTGCACAAGTTTAAATCTGCAAAGCCATTCCTCCAAATCACTCGCCTCTAAGTATGTCCATCTCATTCTGGATGGTCCCCCAGAGTGATTTGGAGAAACTCCCGCAGTAGCACAATGGAGTCAGTAGGAGGTAACCTCTCAAGCACCTGGTTCACCTTCTCCAAGAAGTCTGAATACTCTGAACTGCTATTTGATGCATATGCAAAAAGAACAGACAGAATATTTGCTTCCTGAGACTTGAAATCTCATAGAAGCAACCGTCTTGTCCAGTGGGGGAAAGTTTTTCAACCTGAGACTAGTGATTATCCCCATACCCACTTGAGGCTTATCTCCTGTGGTAATTCCAGAGTAGGAGAGAACCACTTGGATGTAAGGTCTTATTTAGTCTATACCTTTTCATCCCACACACTAATTCAGGCTCTTTGTCCACCAGTGAACTGACATTCTACATTCCCAAAGCTAGCTGCTATTGCAAGGGTCTAGTCCATCACATGTCTGCAACCCAACTGGCATTGCGTATGACTCCCACCCTTCATCTGGCAGGTGGTGAGTCCACAAGATGGCTCCACATCGCCATTTTGGGCTGAGTCTGACCAGGTTATGTGCGTGGGCTGGCCACTAGGCACTTGTCTGTAGACGTCCCAGTAACCCTAATTCAGGCAAGGTACACATTTTTGTACCTTTCCTGGGGGTCTTGAGGGTCTTTGTCTGACCTCTCACCTCATATTTGTTCACCAAGGGTAACCCTACTGGAAGCATCAAGCTCCTGGTGACATAATCCTGAGGTTCACTGAAGTACATAAGCCCCTTCACCATGAGAAGGTCTTGATCCACAAAAGGGTCAAGAGAGGCACAAATTACGTGGGTTGTCATTTTTAAAAATAAAAATAAATGAAGTTTATACAGATGGCGAGATGTTTTACATGCTAGCTTGGTTATCTAGGTTATGATGTGTGTTTTAGGAGAATACCCCAATGCCAAAAAATTGGATTTTCTAGGTAGTTTGTGTCAATAGGAAGTAGCGCATATAATCTCCTGGATACCCTAAAATTATGTGGAGTTCTGATCAGACAGGTTTTTGTAGCTTTTAGTTATGATTAAATTGTAATTAGGGATGTATAGTTCTTGAATCATTGGTAAATGCTTATATGATGATAGATAAAACATCACAGGTTTTTTTTTTTTAAATTGAGTTGCCAAGGGGCTTTAAATCAATTTACAGAAGAAAAAAGTTTTGACATTTTTTCTTCATGGTCTTGCCTTCTCTAACTGAATAAATTGATTGTTGATTATCTTCACACTATATCATCAAACAGAAATCTACTGGTAATTCCAGAAACCTGGCATAGCCAATAACTGTAGCTCTTTACTTGAACACCTGTGAGCAACTGATACTCTTAGCACTTGTTTATTAATAAATTTTAATTATTTTGTTCTTTATTGTATTTTATTCTTTTGTATGTAATTTATTATTTTTGTGTTTCTCCCTTTGTATGTTAAACTCATGTTAATTGTAATGGATGTCCTCAGAGATGAACAATCATCTTATTTACTTGTCTTTTCAACTAAAAGTTGATAGGCCTCTGCTAGACAAACCTGTCAAGCCAGCTGCTCCCATTGTGCCTCCTAAAAAGCCTGTTCCCCCTCCGGGAAAAGGACTGCTGCGTCCAGTGGCACTGCCGCCAAAACGACCTGAAAAACCTCTTGTTCCATCTCCAGTAGCTAAGTGAGTGATTCTCGGCGTGTACAGATACAGATGCATCTTTGTTTCTAATCTAGCTATTTTTTAACTAATATTGCTCCACCAGGATGTAATATAATTCATTCAACACTGTACTTTATTTCTCCACAGGCATAATGGGGAGGTACCACCCACACGACCAAAGTCAGACTTTGAGCCATCATTACCTAGCAAACCAAAAACGCTGTCTGGGGACTGGGCTGAAAAGACCACCAACTTAGGTGTGTAACATCTTTAAATAAAGAGGCAGCTAAAATAAATCAGTAAAGAATTTAAAGACACTCTTTTTGGAAGCGTCATGAGCTGGGTCTTCATTGCTTAGCGCAGGAGTTTTTGTTGTTAGTGACACCATTGTACAGGCTCAGATTTTTTGTGACCCCATCCCTACTTTTTTTTTTTTTTTTAATAGTATGCAGTACATTGCTGTATCCACAACTTTCTTATTTAAAACTTAAAATGGGGCTCCCGAGTGACGCAAAAGAAAAGTGTTTGCCATTTCATCCAGAGATCGCAAGTTCAAGTACCGATGATGCCATAGACATCTGTGGCTGTGCTCTCAGTGAGGGAGGGGTGGTACAATCACCCCTACACTAGCCAATCACGGGTGTCTGTTAGCTCATGCATGTGGAAGTGGTCTTATATCTCAGAGTGTGTTATGCTGCACCCTGATGTTGCATGAGCAGCAGTTCGAAAAGATAAGGTTTTTTTTTTTTTTTTTTCCCGAACCACAACATCTTAAGGTGATGTTCAAATCTGATCACAGCTATTACATTCACCCTAGATGCACGCAAAGGCATGAAATTCTAGTACACACAAACATGTCCTAGCCAATGGATTAAGTGCGGGAGTTTAGTTTGTGCACTGCACTGCTCTGTGCGGTGTAAAAGACTACTCTGAATAATCTGGTAACTTATTGGATACTCAATAGGTGCTCTAGAGATTGAGCATCCCCATTATTTCACACTTATAATATCCCATGTCTAATATCACATATCCTGTGTTTAGGCCTGTTTAAACATATATGCTATACACCATGCATTGGTAAAGACACCTGTTGGAATATAATAGCTATAGTAGCTATAACTTATTTAAAGTGACAGCTGGCATTTTAAAGGCTCAAACTGTCCCAAACTGAATACCAGTGTACTAGCATAGTAAAAACCAATAGCTTGTAACCTACAGTGTTGTGCTATTTTGACCATTTTAGTGAGCTGGTATGTAGGTTGGGATTCAGTCAATGACAGAAAATGACAGAAAAAAAAATACACATGGTTTTAAAGACGTTCAATCACAAGCACAGCTCCTGAGACTTGCCATGTTGGTATGCTGTTGAAACAGAACAGCGCCGTTAGCCACGTTTGTCACACATAGACAGCAGTGACTGCGAAGAGCAAACTTTGTTTCTTACACCAGAAGGCAGTAATGCACTTTGCCGATGCCATTTATGCGTGAGATTTTTTTATTTTTTTTTGGGTGGGAATCTGATTTGTGGTGTAGTAATGTTTAGGCCATAACCATGCATTTCTTGCTTGCCTCGCTTATCCATTAGATCTTTTGAGTTTTGATGATGTGTCCTCTACCTCGGAAAAGTTGTCTCACCCAACTGCAAACAGACCAAAGATGCCTGGCAGGCGACTCCCGGCCCAGTTCGGTGGAGGCCAGTCTGTGAGTAAAACTGAGACATTTTTACATTTAATACACATCCGTCTGTAGGATAAATTAGGTCTAAGGTCTACTTCATACTAATACAGGTAATTTTGACAAAGCTGTTTTTATGTTTTGGCCACACGTAGTGTTTTCAATGTGTTTCTCATCCACAATGAAATGAGAAAACAAAAGAAAATGCCATTTTGGGCATGTATACATATAACCCATGACACAAATTCTGCCTCTTTCATTTGTTTTGATAAGATGGGCATAAAATATGCTTTGTTGCACATCCTAGCATCATTTATATTCTATACCAAATATTCAAACTAAAAAATGTAATAGCTAAAATGTCTTCGTATTTGTGGAATTGAAACTGTGGGGATCATATTGCAATCAAATGTCAACAATTTTTACAAAAGCTACATTTTCCCTTATCCACTCTCTAACACACACATTGGTGTTTTCAGATTTATCCATTTTGCAGAACAGTGTGGTGGAAAATGCCTTTGTAGTGTAGATGGAACGGTGAAATGGATGGAAGAAAAATGAGTTTTCAGATTTATCCATGTTAATGTGGATTACTTATTGAAATATATTGAAAAATAAAACTACTCAGTTAAAGTATGCATTTAATGTCTTTTGGGACATAGTTTTATGAATAACTGTGAGCTTGAGGTGTGGTAAATCTATTTTTATTGTATTAATGTTTTTATTTATTACTATAGATAATAATAATTAAATACTTAAAATAATAATTAAAAACACTACTTCTAAGATTTTATCAAGCGCTAGAGCCACGTGGTACAACAAAAACAGAAAAACCCCATGAACAAGAACAGCCTAATGTTTTTCTTCCACCTTAGGAGTGACAGAGATTTAAAAAATTTTAAAAATTATAAAAAAAATATACTGATGTATATAATTCACTTAGAGGAAACCTCCACCCTGAAACTTTTAATATATTTATATTGAGATATTTATGATGTGCTTAGCGATTCTGGAGATTTAACATTTCAAACATAACAGTCAGCTTTCACTATTAGCTCCTAAAAACAAAAGAGCAAGAACTTCTTTAATCACTCACCATTTTCCAGCGCCAAAGTAGTGGAGAGAGCAAAAGCTGGAGATCCAGAGTGTAAAGCATTTTGTGTGCAATAGTTGCACTGAGTTATGGGACATTTCTAGTAACCAACTTGGCTCGGCTAGTTAATGATCTACAGAACAAGCGCAATGGTTTTAATCGAGGATGGCCGTATTAGCATAGAAGTCTATTAGCATAGAGTCAAAAATATTAACTGTAAAATTTCATTATAAAATAATTCTTGAATATCTCAGAAATTATAGATATCAGCGTTATGTTTCCGGGTTGCGTATCCATCCGAGATTCTCATTAGCACGATATCTCAAGAACAAGTGGTTGAATGTTTGTAGGATTTATATGGAATTATCACTGTAACCAGCAAATGATCTGATTTTGGAACCGATCCAAACAGGGTCAAATGTCTGAAATAGTTTTTCTTCAATAGCTTCCTCCCAGTTTAAAGTATTTTTTAAGGGTATTCGAGGCATACAAAATAAAAAGAAGGACCTATTGAAGTTCTGTTTGTTCCTTTAACTTGAATGTCAAAATAAAGTATAGTTTTACAGTCTTTATTTTAGATACATGGCATAATCCATGCTATTTCAGAAGGCTCACAGAAATGAATACCCATTAAGAACTCCTCAGATTAAATAAGGGATTTGAATTGTTGCTCTGATCGTTCATTCCGTTTGACACTCATTCAGTCATCCTCTGTCCTGATGTTGAGAAGCTCTCGCTAAATAGGGAAACTATGCATCAGTAACATTTGCATATATGGTCTTATCTTATTGTGTCAAGATTTCCATACATGTTTGTGAAATGTGATTTGTACATATTTTACAGCCAAACAAAGAAGCCAGCGAGAAAGCTTCAAAAACAGAAGAAGAGGAAATTCCAAGACCAAAGTCATCTGACATTTGCAAGGTGGGCTAGTTGGCATGAGCTGATTTACGTCATATCATTACAAACATCGTGTGGCAGCCTGGGGAAAACTCTTCATACTGAAATGTGGACATTTTCTACAGGTTTTCACAAACTGATATATAGTTTCTCTGGTGTGTGTGTGTGTGTGTGTGTGTGTGTGTGTGTGTATATATATATGTATATATGGATGGACTCTTGGATTGGATGGTCAAGAGCTGCTTGATACAGAACACAGACAAAGTGTTTAAAAAATGCTTTCTGTGAGAACTGACTTGGTTTTCAGTTGATCACGCAGGGTTTCTTCTTTCCCCCAGCACATTTCAAAGCACAGTTATGCCCATGTTTCCTTCTGTTTATTATTCCTACAGTGAAACTCTGAATTCTCCTGTGTTTTTGGCTCTTCTTTGCGGAACCCTTTTCTGTAAACTCTGCTTTGGTTTGAGCGACATTTCCCCCTAGTGGGCACTCTCATGTTACATCCTGACGTGCTTGCAGTTACACGCATGCAGACGTATAAACACGTGTGGAACCGCATCATCAAACTTAGCCATGATAAGTAACTGGTTAAGCTAATACTCATGGTCAAGTTTGTATAATAAGCAATCTCCTTAAAATAAGAGTTTTACAAATATTAGTTTTACTCCAAGTCACAGGCAACATTTCATTTGTTTAAACTAGAGATGTTAATTTTACCAGTACTGACATGAAGACTAGGTAGAATTAGCAAATACTTCCTATGGGTTTTGTCTCTGCTGTTGAGTCCAGTATAGCTGTAACTGCCTCATTCTATTTTTAAATTTGGACTGAAATGCCCGGGGACATCAGAAAAAATAGACTTCAGTCACACCTTTTGCAAGCTTTCTGGGTCCTTTGCAAGCATATTTAGGGACACATTTGTTGTTTGACAGCCAGGAACAGCTCCATGTTTAGATGCATGCTGTGCCATTGTGTGGCATTACAATACTGTGACACAGATGGTCCTCATGCAATGCCAGAATAGCTGGACATCTTGGTTCCAAACCTTCTTTTATCAGTGTCCACCAAAAGTATGAATTATTTTCTCCACACTTGTTTAATTTCTTAATTCGACTTGTCTTTGTACAGCCTTCCCTCTTAACACCATCGTCCACTGTGCACAAGGCGGCGAATTTTTCCACTCCGGAGCACAAAGTGAAAACTGAGGTGGAGGAGGAGAAAGGCAAAGAACTGGATGAGCTCAGGACTCAGATTAAGGAGCTTCTGCTCTCCATAGAGTTACTGAAGACACAGCAAACGTAAGATGTCACTCAATTCTGTCACTAACTCTTTCCATCTCATATTAAGCATTTCACGATTAGTGGCCAAATGCGTATATTATATGTGCAGTATCCCAGCTGAGCCAAACAAAAGTCTCCTACTATTATTTTTAATATGATATACTATTATATTTTAATCTAAATGGCGATTATTACATAATCTCCATTTCTTTCAATGCAGGTGTTCCAGCCCTTAACACTTCCTCCAGTTTTTAATTCATGTTCTACCTTTTAAGGTTTCAGCCTTGTATATTTTTGCAAGCTGCCTTTATTTATTATCCAAATAGGCTACAGAGTCTTTTTTCCTTTCTCCCAAATTTAGCTGTAAGTCACGGGCTGCATATTCAAATCCGGTCTACAGCAGTGTGTACTCATACTTGGCAGCATTATATGAAGTTTTCCATTTGATGTCCTTATTAAGACTTTCATCTGTAATAAATAAAGATTTAATGTGTTTTTCATAACTGCAGGAGAGAGCTTACAGACTTAAGAACTGAACTGGATGATGAGCGGTTGAAGCGGGTGGCTCTGCAGGTAAACTGCTCTCAGTGGTATCATGTTTGTTAGCTCTGTGCCCCCCTCTCTCTCTCTCTCTCTCTCTCTCTCTCTCTCTCTCTCTCTCTCTCTCTTGCCCCCCCTCTCTCCCTCTCTCCCTCTCTAACACCTGTAGATGTTTGTTCTTGGTGAGGGTTCATAATTATCACCCAATTATTTACACAACAAAGTAGCCTGTGATTGCACAGCTGTTATGTATTTAAATAGTCTTTAAGAAGGTAATATACAGGAAGTGATGATTTGTACAGACAAAAAAAAATCTAGAGGTCTAAATAGAGCACTACATTATTTATACATTATAGTAATCATTGAGTACAGATTCATACAGCTTTATTTATTTATTTATTTTAGCTGTAAGATAAAGCTGTCATTTCATATGCTTTACAGATCACTGATGTGGATTCGTGGTCGTCTTTTAATCCAAAGAATCATTATTAATGCACGTTTCTCATTTTCAGATGGAGATAGAGAAATTAAAAAAGCAGGTACAATCAACATAAGATGGGACTTCTGTGCTGCTGAAAGAAAGCCGTCACGACTTGATGCTAGTCCATGAGCGGCAGATATCATTCCCTTAATTCTTTGAGTCACTGACCTACTCCAGAAATTGTAAGATTTACATTTGCACATAATGAGCGTTTTATATGGTATAGAATGGTGTAATTAAGACTGATGTATATGGTTTTTCTCGCTGTCTTTTTCTCTTTTTCTTTTTATTTGCCAACAATTGAGGCCTTATTCTATACTACTGTGCTGGATTTGCAGGCAATTTAATACTACTGAAGCTGTATAAAGTCATGGATGGGATTCTTTTTTTTTTTTTCTTCTTATTTTTATGTCATGGGGTAGATTTTTTTTTTTCCAAGCTATTATGATTGCAGCAATAATCTTTTGATATTAGCCTCTTCAGATTACTATGGAATATATAACCTACTCCGCTGCTGTAGTTACCATGTATCCTGTCGCTTTGTCAAGAGGGAGCTTTCCTTTAATTGTTTCTTAACATTTTCATCCAGGGTGACACTATCGTGCCTGTTTTACAAGTGTTAATATTGGAAGCTCTTTTATTGCTTAGCTTTGCAGCAAGATATATTTTTTATCAGCAATTACAAAGAATGGGAATATACGTACACGCGTATACACAGGTAGGGAAAGAAAAAAAAAAACAAAGGTAGGGAAAAAAGAATCTACATTTCTATGTTTCTAAATCCTCAAACACTGTGGATGGTCTATCAATAAAATGTCTTAGCAACCACATCTATCTTAGGTTGTATCAATAGGAAGGTTGATGCAGATTTACATATTGGATATATTTATGTAATGAATCATATATTTGTCTTAATAGCATTCAAGAGATTGAACGTTGTCCTTTGTTTGAGTACACTAGAAGTGTACCCTCTCTTCAGGCTTCTTTACTCCTGTGAGAAAGGGTTGTAAGTATTCTGCATCAGGGAGTGTGTGTGTGTGTGTGTGTGTGTGTGTGTGTGTGTGTGTGTGTGTGTGTGTGTGTGTGTGTGTGCGCGTGTGCGCGTGTGCGTGTCTCATTTTAATCCCTATAGCAATAAATAAACACAACTATACAATGTCGAGTTAAATGAAATAAATATTCTGCTGTTCAGTTATGACGTTTTTCCAACTTAAATTCTGTAGAGTGTAATTGGCTTTAACATTCCATTTTTATTTAAAAATGTGGGGAAAATTGTTGTGCAGACATTCAGCACGTATCTCCAAGTGAACCTGTTTACATGATTTTTGTAACTGAATTGCATGAACTGAGATTTTTTTTTTTTTTTTCCCAAGCTAAATAAATATCTTTATGTATAGAAGTCACACAAGTCTAACATTGTCTAGTGTTTGTCTAGTACTCTAGAAACCCCTGTGGGGTGCAACATAAAAATGCATTTCATTCACACTCAAGGTGATTGCTCGGTCCTAAAGGACATGATGACCCACTTTGAAACCTAACTTGCAGGTATGGTGCAAATCACCTGCATGTAACAGACTTACAGTATGCTATTTTTCCCTTTCGTCTTCTCTGCTCATGCACATTTTAGACCACATGTACACCAATGTCTCTATTTTTGGTATTGTTTTTTTATTACCTATTTTTTTATTTATATGTTTCAAGTGCCTTTTATGCTATGGAACTCGGTGGCAGCTTCAAGTCGGCCTTCCCTCATTGCTATAATTATTGCGTAACGCTTACCACTCTGTTTGCGGTTATCTCTATGAACTTTTGCTGTGTAGGTTTTTCCTCTCTAATGGGTCACCTCTCATTCTCCCTTCTGTGTCAGTTTCTGCCTTTTCTAGCCATCAAGCAAACTAGCAAGAGTCATTTTCCCCACGTTCTCTCACAACTTCCCCACTGCGGGACATATAAAGGAATATCTTACTCTTACTCTTAACTTTTCACTGCCTTAGCATTGACCATCTAAAGGACGCTGTGTCTGACTGTACCATGTGGCGATGCTGATGTTGACCCTGATATTGATGTTAGACCCTGGTTCTGAGTCGACTCTGTTTCAATCCCTGCAGCCCAAATGCCCATGTCTGGTATCGATTGGTAAGCGTAATAACACGCCCAGAAACAGTCTGAGTTAATTTGTAGGTGAATTAATGACTTGGCTGTAGACATGGATGTGCTGAAATTGATGATAGAGGAGCCAAGATTCAACAATTTTGAGGCTCGTGTCCAATACAAGATCCCTCCTTATAACCCAGTGACTAGGCGTTTTCCTTACTGGACATCAGAGGAGCATCAGGATGCTATGTCTACTGCCGTGTCCATGAAATTCATCATTTTGGCGCACATTGGAAAATACATTAGCTATTTTGCTGCTAGCATAGGAGCAACAATGCCGATCTATATTTTACCAATATATTTTGACCAAATAGTCCTATTCCACATGTCAGTAAATTCCCTGGGCCCCTACCTGAACCTGGCCTGAGACATCGTCCCCAGATGCCCCCTATGTCAACAGATCTGAACTTAACAATATACTCTGCCTAACGAAAACATTTCATTCCTTAAATAATAATGTTGTTGTATAATAATGAGAAATAAATGAGTTTTATTGTTGATACTAATAATCACAAGGCTTACTGCATTACTACAGAATAACTCAAACAAGAACAAACAGTGAAAGAAGCACCGCAGCATATGAAGGTCTGTAATGGGCTTGACTAAGGTTGTGAAGCAGTGTTCCTACCAGAGGAGTTTTCCAACATTGTATTTGTTTGCAGTGACCCTTCCTTCCAGCTGATGCCAGCAAAATGCCCTCATGGCAAAAACACTGTTTTTTTTTTTGTTTTGTTTTTTTTTTCCTTGGTCACCACAGTACCCTTTGTGGGGTATTTACAACTAATTGTTTACAACTAATTGTCTGTGAAATGGCTACATGGAGCAATTGTTAAGATACAGGAAGGCAGAAATTGTGTTGTCAGATATGTATATACAGATTTGTCAATTCACTCCCACTAGCTTTGCTATCCCTCGTCCAGAAGAAAGAATTACACCTCAAATAACATAAGAAACTTCCCATCAGTTTCGTATAATTCTTCAAGAAAGGTATAACTGCCACCGAGCATACGAGTCAACATCTCACATGATGATGATCACATGCAGTGCTAGTACCTCTTAATAATAATATGTCTGTCAGTACAGACATGTGCACTTTATATTTATTACCCAGGTGCAAAAAATCATGGACCTAAATGCACCACATTTTGCCTCCATTGCATGCATGATTCACAGTCAGTGTAAACTGAAAACTAACTCCAGAATGCTTGCAGCATGCCACATCTGTTTTGAGGTAAAATACGAGTAAAGGCCATACTGATTAAACCAGGAACATATCAGATGTGGTGCTTATGCATTTGTATCTGAGCAAGCTGAGGAGTCACAGATTCTCTGGATCTTGCTGAAATGCTCCAGATGTGGCCCACGTCACCCTTATGAAGATGTAAAATGGGAGGTTTTGTGGAGCATATGGAGGCATGTAGGTAGGCAGAAAGATCATGGACGGACTGTCTCCCTTGTGCTGGTGGGGGAGGCACTTTCATTAATCAAGGTCCACTTGCATTTGGTATGGAAAGCATTCGGTATATCTCATTGGGTCATTAGATAATAGAACACCACGTAGTATTTATTCTTATGAACTGCAACTGTGCCTCTCTCTGTTTCAGTATATTGTGATATATGCCCCTCTGATCGATCAGGGCACTATGTTCCGTACACTAGAAAAAAAAACAGATTGTCGGCATTAAGTCACTTAAATAACACACAATTTTTAACATCGCCAGACTGAATCAAACCATCAAACACTAATAAGTGGTTAAAATCCCTCTGCAGCTTCTACATGGTTCTCCCAATTTGCTTTTAATATATGAGTGGATGTCAAATCTCTCTCTGATTCCAGAGAGAGAACCTGGGCAAGAAAGTAGACAAGAAAAGGTTGGATCTTGGAGAGCGAATGTTTCCTATTTGCCATGTTTTGCCTCTAACTGGTTGTACTAACCTCTCAGAATATCACACTGAAACGCCCCTAGGGCTGGGTGTACACAGCGACTGTTTTAGAGTCCCAGGAGACTGGAGCCGTCTCATGGTACTTGTCCCCAAACTGATATAGCTCTGTACGGATTGTGCTACTCATTTTATTCAACACTGGATTTGGTTTGGGGCTACTGGCCAATTCCTTTAACATCATTCTCCTTTAGTTTCTGCAGCTCTGGCCAGGCTACTCTACCCTCACAGTGTGTGTGCTGTCGCCAAACATAATGGCAACTGTGCAGGTGGCATTTAAGTAATTGGGTGTTCATAAAATGTTGTATAAAATAAAACAGTGGATTAACAATTATACATCAGAAATATATACAAACCAGTGAAACATACATAATAAATACACAGCACCATAACATGGAACGATGGAGACCTGCATCAGCAAGCACAGCTTGTGTCTCCCTCACCAGTGCGGCTGCCTCTGGATCCTCACGTCTAGATGAAGCACAGCACATGTCAAATAAAAAAAATAGAAAACAAACTATCATCCACCTCTCTTACCATTCAATGATGCAATCTGAGTGAAATGTCCAACCCCTCATATTTTCGCCCCATCCTCCAGGACAAAGTCTCGCCCCATCCTCCAGGACAAAGGTTGGACATGTGCTCATCTTTACATGTGAGCTGCTGTCCTGAGTGCTGTTGTACTGCATACTCTTTCTTTCTAGGCATAAATTCACAAACATGCTTTTCCATGTAAGCATGCCTCCAGAAATGCATCTATACAAATGTAATATCCAGTTCTGAACTCGCAGCCCAAAAAAATGTTCTGCATTCAAATTACCTCAAAGTGGGAAGCAGGAGCTCGGAATTATGTGATTTTCAAGCTACAAAGTGGAAAAAAAACCATGGACGCCTCAATGTCTTTTGCTAGTAATAAGCTAACCAGCTAAACAGCTAACTATATAATGTTATATATTTAACAAGCAAATATATCTCTGTTGATTGATCTAAAGCACATACTTATATAATACATACTATAATACATATTATACATACACCGTTCAGCCATAACATTAAAACCACCTGCCTAATATTGTGTAGATCCCCCTTGTGCCACCAAAACAGCCCTGACCCGTCGAGGCATGGACTCCACAAGACCTCTGAAGGTGTGCTGTGGTATCTGGCACCAAGACCTTAGCAGCAGATCCTGTAAGTCCTGTAAGTTGAGGTCGGGCCTCCATGGAATGGACTGATTGAGATCTGGGGAATTTGGAGGCCAAATCAACACTTCGAACTCTTTGTCATGTTCCTCAAACCGTTCCTCAACCATTTTTGCAGTGTGGTTTTAATGTTATGGCTGATCAGCGTATAATTGTTTTGTTTTTGCTATACACTGAAGATGTTTGGGTTTGAGATCAAAAGATGAATATGATCACCTAAACGAATAGCTCCAGATAGTGTTCATGTAGTCCAGCATGTGCGCAGGTGAGAAGTTGCAATAATATTTGACATTTAGCATGTGTGTGGAAAGAAATGATTGAGAATGCAGTTGACATTCCATAATTTATTACTGACCTACTCAGCTTTTATTTTTGACTTTTATTGCATTTTTTATATTAAGAGATTTAGATAGAAAAAATCTTTCACTTTTCATTTCTTAAAAAAACTATAAAATCCTATACAATTTGTTTGTGTGTGTGTGTATGTATGTATATATATATATATATATATATATATATATATATATATATATATATATATATATATATATATATATATATATATACACACACACTTTTCTGGTCATTAGTACAACACAGATAACAAGTTACTAACAAGATGATATTGATTTAAAAAAAAAAAGCATACTGTTGCAACATTTCTCAAAATGTAAAAACAAACAAAAATGCACACTAACTAAATACATGCATACATACATTACATGCGTAGACAGTCATTCTTGGGAAGTATATGATTTAATGCATTTCTTTTCTTTATATAGCCTACTTCATTGGCATGCCCTCTTCCTACATAAAAATTACATAGTGATGCCATCATTAGTTACACATCAAGACCTCCATTTGCTTTAACGGCTGGTCAGATGAACATGGTGTTCATTTACACAAGGTGTTCAATGCCTGACATTCTGGGAAACCATACACATCCTCTTCAATAAGCCACCACTGCTTCAATATGGGGTTAGTGTTGTATTTGATGTATTGTTCTGCAATTGCTATATATTCATGCTCACTTTCAACTTTTTGGTCCACATAGTCTGCCTGTCTCAACGTGTTCTCACAGAAAGCAGGAATTCTAATGAGTTACTAAGGTGATGTTGAATTACATACAAATTAAGACTGTAAGAATAAAAGACACACCTGCTGACCATGCCCTAACCTTAACTATTTGTAAAATTTTAATGTGAGCTGAATCAGGTGAATTCTTCCAGATTTACAATCCTGAGACCATGATGCGTAAAACACTGGTAAATGTAGCTCTCTTGCAGTTATCTTTCTTTGGAATAATTCGTCAATACCTTCACGATTGCACCCTTGACTGGAGCAGTAATAGCAAATGGATCTAACACTGGCAACAATCTCTGGCAATAATCACACATGCTAGTTTTCACAAATAAAAATCTAATACAAATAGTTGACAATCAACATAGCAAATCCAATGTTTAACAGGAGAAGATTCACCAATATTTCAAAGTTTTTTTTTGTAGCAGATAGCTAGCATTTTATTTTGCCCAGCATATTGCCATAGACAACATTATTTACCCATGGCTTTCACAAACGAGGATAAATTAAATACTAGCTCCTAAAATACTCAGTCAACTTTAAATATATGTTTTATGCTATTCTAAAATTGAGGTTGAACTAATGGCTGACTAATATTAAACTACCTGTCATAAGTTAGATTAGCTCATTAGTTGTATCTGATGGAATTTTCCTTTAAAATATGTTGTTAAAAATCAAAGGACCATAATATTTATATTAGGCAATGATAAAAAATTAAGCCTGATAACATAATATTTTCGTAATGGCAGGGTATGTATTGTACCTTTTTTATTGTTGTAATATAGCCCATAGGAATTTGCTCATACTACACTATTTTTATTGTTATGTATTATTTTTAATATTGTATTGTTTTAGTTGACGGACTGCTTATGTACCTAATATTCATTGTTCTCTATGTTCTAGCAATTATTCCAACTACTGTGTTTAGTTCCTGCAGCCTGTGTTCTTCCTACAGCTATTTTGCACATTGTTCTTGTCAACTGGTGCGTATCTAATTCTATAACACTGGCATTGCTGACAGCTCTTTAAGATAGATGCTTGGACTGTATACTGTCTTACTAGTAAGTCACTTTATTAAAAAAAGAAAGGAAAAAAAGCAGAATGTTAATGTGGGTGAATAAACAAAGGCTGCTGCTGACTGTAATTGGTAATAATTTGGAAAAATTCTTTCACTGCCACTTTCAATGTCACTACCATGTCTATTGTAATGTCCATTTATCCACATAAATTCAGCTACTATTCTGGACATATAAAATGACTTGAAACATTTGGTTAATTCTCAGCACATGCTTGTTGGTTCTTGTATTACACCTTCAGTATGCTGCAAAAGGGATGGAAACATAGACAAATTACAAAGGACATCTTGTTCCAATGTAGTGTCATGAAATTGTACCTTCCTGTTCATTTGTGTAGAATGGACAGTGTATAACATCTGCTCTGCTCAACTATTCAATAAACTTAAAGTCATGCTACATTTATGAAAGCTTGCTCATTAGCTTTTGCACATATTTGATAACCAGGACGATAATTACTGAATTCCAAGTCTATACATTTTGTCTAATAAAAATACATATTCAGCACACAGGATTTTCAGTAATCTTAAATATATTATTTTCAGCCTTTCATTTATAAACATATTGATTTCTGGCCACATTTAGGACATAGGCTACAATTTTGGACAATTTAATACTTAATAGTATTAGTACTACTCTCTCTATCTACTCTCAGAAATAACTCCCCATTTTTTAGCAGCTCGTGCGATAATTTTAACATGAACTGCAGGCTTTACTTCCCAGACTTCCAATTTTTGTCTTACCCAAATAACAGGTGACCTGGCAACAGAAGCAGGCAGATGCTATGTACTAGTCTGGATGATTAGTGGAGTTGTTGAGGGTCATCCCACTTGAAAAGGTGGATCCACTTTGACCCCCATGACCTGTGAAATGCTACATGTAATTTCGTCCTACTGGACGGGACATTCCCTGTTACACTCACACAAACATCTCAGACACTGGTCACATGGTCAGGGTTATCTCTGACTTCGATGCACTCAATCTCCTCCCTCTCCCGCTCCCGCTCCCGTTCTTTCCTCTTTGCCCGTTTCTTTTTCTTGTGCCTTTTCTTGGAGGGAGGGAAAAAAGTCAAGAACACTGGGAGGATGATGAAACAGTGCAGCACTGTACATCCTGTGGTGAGTAACGAGCACTTGAACAGTGTGTAGGTCAGGTTGGAAGGCACAAAGAGCAGGGGCATTATCCCAATCACAAAGCATGAGGCATTCTGTAAAATGGCTGCCCCATGCTCTTCGAGCGAAATCTTGATGCATTGAGTCCTGGTGTGCTCGGTGGCCAGTACAAATGTGTAGAGGTGAGGGGCACAGTGATCCATGGCAAAGTTGAGAGTATAAATAAGGCACAGGATAGAGATACTGTCCATATCTACATTCCAGAGTGTCATGAGGCCTAGGACACCCAGCTCCACAGAGGTGACGGTCAAAATCAACCAGAAGTTCCCTAAGGGGTTAATGACAAGGAAGAAAGTGAGGATTAGGATGGTCAGGACACTGAAACCTGATGTTAGAATTGGGGAGACAACCGAGGAACTGTAGCGGTCCATGAACACAAAGGTGGGGTTGAAGACAATGAACTTGATGCTGTTTATAAGAGAGAGGGGTCTGAGTCTCTCAAGCAGCTCCACCACCTCCTCCCTTGTCTTCTCTGTGGTTCTGGCTACCAAGTACATCCTGGATGCAATGATGTCATACTCATCCCCATTTTTTGAGAAAATGATGTCTTCTGTGAAGTGCTGATACTCTGGTCTCCTTAGAAATGAAGTCTTGAGAATATTTATGAAATCACTTTTGGTTGATGCACTGACATTTGTGACCTTCAAATAATTAAAGTAATTATCAATCCATGAAATCTTATTGAAACCCTGCCCTAGTGTCTTGAGGTGCTCCTGTACTGTGGAGTTCCAGTATTCAATGGGCTCATAGATGTAGAATCCTATCACTGGGCTATAGTTGCTGAACAATTTCTGCTGGGTCAGGGCAAATGACACACTGGGTGAATTGCTGGCTAATAAATTCACTATATTGTAGCCATCACTGATTTGTAAACATCCCATGAATGAAAACGAGGCATAAATCAGGTAGAGAATGACCACAAAGGGCTTGACATATGTGTTAGTAATCCACTCTGTGTAATGCTCCCTCAGAAAGTGCTGAATAAAGTGATTCTGGTAGGGCATACTGTCATGGTGTGTGGAGAGATCATGGCCATCACTCATCATGGTCTTGAACCATGTGGGCTGGCGGTCCAGGTATTCTACTGAGGGGATTTTGCAGCAGAAAACGCTGTGGTAGCGGTTCTGCTCAAGTTGGCCAGCAAACACCAGGCAGGAGCCATAAAAAGAAAAGACGTAGAAGTAATTTACCAGGATGGCCACACACATGCTCTGACAGAACACCTTCACGGACTCGATGTTGGTGAAAGGACTGGCGCCCATGCCAAACGTGATGATATACAATGAACTTGTCATGGTGTAGCATACCATCACATCAGCAAAGGCATCTGCCACTCGCTCTTTGAAGGGCAGACTCTCTCGGGTTCTTCTCCAGCCAGCCAGGAGCTCAAACACTCCTTTGGTTCCATGCCCTATGAAGAAACACGAACATTTAAGGTATTTAAATATTCAAAGAGTGATTTAAATTTCGACAGATTCTGTGAACTGTTAAAATGCTGTCTTCATCAATGACTTTGTTTATATAATTTTTTAAGCCTTCTTGACATGACAGCAGGATTGCATGTACAGCTTGATAGACAGAACAGATCATGAGGTATACCTTAACACAGTGGTCTAAAAGTGTTTGTTGTGATGGGAGTGCAATCAGGGGCTCTGGCAGGTCTAGTTATGACAGCATAACTAAAAGGGAGTGCCAGAAAGTAACAAAGGCATTAGGGCACCCTGGAACTTAAAGTCCCACCACTCCACTGTCAACAAACCTGAGTGATCATGTGAGAAAGGGTGAGCGACAGCATCTTTCTATATCCATGAAACACCCAGTTCTGTGCCAGTACCTAAGAGAAAAGCAATTTAACAAATTGCCTGACTAAACAAATGGGTTTTCACTAATTGGAAGGCAGTCTCGTAACTTGGGGGCTTTGCAGGGACTGCACAGATTTGCACAGAACTGATATAGAGCCTGCATTTTTTATTCAAAACAGTCACTCTGGATCATAAGACAGTTCAAAGCTTTAAATGTCATTGGTAGTATTTTACTGGGAGCCAACTTAGTGTGAATAAAATGGGGTAAAAGGGTTAAACTTTCTGGTTCTAGTAAGGACTTATTCTAGTAAGGAGTTTGTTTATGCACCTACTGGAACATCCAGACAGCAATCCATTACAGTAGTCCAACCTAGAGGTAATAAATGCACGAACAAATTTTTCTGCATTATGTAATATCATTACATTTCTAAGTTTAGCAATCTTTCTGAGATTAAAAAAGCTAACCTGGTAATATGAGCTTCAAACAAGAGACCACCAAGGTGTGTGATTAATCACACCAAGGTCTTTGACGGCTGCTCGTGATATAACTGAAAGGCCACCGAGAGTTACTACATGGGCAGTGGTGGCTCAGTGGTTAAGGCTCTAGGTTACTGAAGGCCTTTAACCCTATCTGCTCCAGGGGCACCTTATCATGGCTGACCCTGCGCTCTGAACCCAGCTTCCTAACAAGCTGGGATATTCAAAGAGAAGAATTTCACTGTGCTGTAATGTATGTGTGGCAATGTATGTATGTTCTTCTTCTTCTGCATAACCAGGCATCTTACTTCTAGTTAGAAGAATATTGTGAACTATCAAAATCTGTACTGAGACCAAGGAATTTTCTTTCTTCTTTTTTCTCCTGCTTCTACATTTTTTCAACAAATTGTTTTCTTTAGGGACAGCAACTCCCATTAGATTTCCCCATCATTCGTCCTCAAACATTAAACGTAACATCCTCACTATTTCAGCATGACCTACCTTGACTTTATTCAGTTCTTGGGTGCACAGTGCTTAGCTATTATTCCTTTCATTAGTGGTAATGTTATCTTTGTAATAGTGTAGACCAATAGTCAGTCTGACGGAGAAGATTGTAGCATTAGATGTGCGCTTTCGGATGGTAGAGAGGAAAAGTTATACTGACAGTGGTATAGATTGAGTTGAGGATGTTCTGGGTGCCTTAGGCCGAGACAGTAAGCCCCTAAGTCCATCATTAGAGCCATCACAGCCAGATGAGTGGGTGATGAGTCAGCAATAATTTTGATTTATCCACAAAATTTTTTTGCCGTCCTTCTCACTATTTAGTACTGAATTGAATTTCTTCAGGAATTTGCGGATTTCCTTTCCGCTTTTTCTACGCTGTCTCAGTAGAAAAAAACAATAAACATTGAAGACTTTATTGAAGACAATATTCATCATTATAATCCAGCTGATGAGAGCAGTGTTTGTGTCTATATATTAAATGTTGCTCCTCACCCATGTAACTAGATATAAGATGGCTAGTAACGCAAAGGTAGGTAATCATGTAACATTGCTAGCTAATATTATGGTAACTAGCGGTCACTTGCGTAAGCCATTTGCTCCATTACAATAATTTAATTACAAATTTACTTACTAAGCAAATTGACTGGTTATTAGCAGTAGCTCAAAACCATGACTGTGCATGCAAAAAATAAAAAAAGCTTTTTTATTTTAATTAGCTTTATGCATGCTGCCAGTGTCCAGTGTAAAGGCTACTTGGATTAACATTACAGCATGTTGGATGTGGTGCTGCTGCAGTCTGATGTAAAATGAGCTTAAGGGGAGCTGCAAACTGAATGAAGGCTAATGAAATTTTAATAATACCAATATGACAGTTTATATTATAATGCATAGAACTTATTATAAATAACAGTTGGTTTAAAAAAAAAAAAAGTAACCCCATCTGCATCTCAGGTGACCCCAAGGCTGAGAACCTATGTCTTAGGATCAGAATACGGATCAGGGGTTCATGAGCATATAGAGTACATTGGGATGCTTTAATGCTGTCACCCCCCTCAGTCAGGTGATCACTCAAGTTTGTTGATGGTGGAGTGGGCATTTTATGTCCCTGGGTGCCACCATATATAAAATATAAATATACATCCCAATTTCTATAAATCTGCTTTGCGACAGTGTCTATTGTTAAAAGTGCTATACAAATAAAAGTGAACTGAACTGAATTGGACGGTGGTTTTGATATGCTCGCAGGGATGCTGATGTCTCCGGGTCATGCCTGTGTTACATTCTGGCTCTCCTATTTAGTTATGCTGTCATAGCTAGACCCACCCCCTACACACCCCTTCAGGCCACCGTATGCTCTTAGTATACCTAATAATCTGTTCTTCGAGCTGCACATGTTCTCCTGCTGCCTGATGTGATGTCGGGGCCAGAGCCTGACACCTTTCTCCTGCTGTGGCTCTCCTCAACCTCTGGACCTGTCTGATTCATCCTGATGGTCTCGTCCTTCTGCTTCTTCAGCTCAAAGCTATGTAATGACTAACCTCCTGCTTTGACCATGAGAATGTGAACAAGGGCCATTGCCAAAAATCCAGAACACAAACACTGGAAGGACATAGAGAGTTGTGGTACACTGGGCTGTTGAAGGCCAACATCCTTCACCCATCTGAAATGATGTGGTCAGGCGCTGGTGGACTTATGCCTGTGTGACCTTTTTAGTTATGCTGTCAACTAGACCTGCCAAAATTTCTGTGTGCACTTTTACACCCTTGTAAGCAATTACACACTCCTCTCATATCTAACAGTCAGTTCTGTATGTTGAGCTGCACATGAACCCGATGCCAGATCCTGACACACATTCTCCTGCTGTGGGCACTCAGAAGTTTCTAACTGTTCCTTCACTCCTGCTCTTGGTGCAAATAAAATTTTTAAGTAAAATGTAGATTTTAATAATGTACTATCAAGAATTGCTAATCATTGTATTATTAATTAATTGGAATTAATAAAAATTAATTTTGGCTTCTTTGTGCCATGCTGGTCTCCAGCACACCTTCACTGTGCTGTATCATGCTGACCAGAGCTATTCCTCCTCCCTTAGACATACAGGAAAGGATCACTTTCATTGCTCATGGTTCTCGGTCTGGGGGTAAATCTTTCATGGTATAAATAGCCACTGTCTCAGCAAGACATGTCTCTTTCTTTTCCCTTCACTTCCTGTCCTCCACCGCTGTGACTTCCTTAGGTAAGAAAATGCACCCTGTCTCTCTCTGCTACATTTAATGCCTCTGAAATAAAAGATTCAGTGCACCACTGAATATTACTGAGTTTTAGTCAGTGCATCACTCGGCTCCTGTCTTGGAGCTATCTGCATTTATGACTCACCTCCTGATGCTGTGGATAATCTCACCTGGATATACTAGAGACTTCCCAAAAACGCCTTATGCCTTTGACTCACCTTTAGTGGATAATTTCACTGCTCTGATTACAAAAACTCCCATATTTATTCCTTTACTTCAATTCATTATAGCGCCACATCAAACATTTAGTGTTCCTTCAACACGTTCAGTACTGTAAGCCTTTTCTTTACATGACTGTATACTGTAATGATTAAAATCCCACTATCCAGTGTCATCTAGAAGACGATGAGTTCCCTTTTGCACCTGGTTCTCAGTGTTTCTGTCATTATGGAATGTTGTTTTAGTCCAAATTAATTAAATAAATATGCACATGATATAAATAATAAAATGAGTAGGTGCAGCAATAAATATACAAATAAGTCAAACAATAAATAATACTGAATTCACTATAAAGATTTTCATCATATTCATTTTCATAATAACACTGTCACATTTCAGTACATTTTTTATTTCAAACTAGATCTTACGTCAACATTGTATTTTTCTAAAAATATGACATTTATTTCATAATGACACACTTATTTCATTCTGGTGTAATCTGTCAATCAACACAAATGGGGCTGAACTTAGTCGGATGATTTGCTAATCCTTTGCTATCGATTATTTTCTCCTGGAGCGGGCGGAGCGTCTCTAGCACAAGACTGGTGAAGTGTGTGACAAATCAGTGTGTGCTAGCTATCAGATGGAACCACGCGTGAGCACCGAATGTGACGCTTTCTTTAGCTGATCAAACAGATACACATGATTTAACAGCTGATGCTATTTTGACCTGCATTGAAGATTTGTAATGTGTAATGGGTGTAATGAACATAAACAGTAAGAAGCTTATTCATGATTGTTTTATGATTATTTAAATAAGTGGATTATTTACTCTAATCATCCCTTTGTGTGTGTGTGTGTATGTGTGTGTGTGCTTAATACTTTGCTCCAGTAGTATTATTATGCCATCAATAAGACCTTGTGATGTAATTTCATTGTCAGTTATTGACAGATATTAGATTTTAGCCTCCCATCTAATATCAGCACTATGCAGCCACCACTGTCTAGGCTGATAAGTGGATATAGACACTGATGATGCAGTTGTCATTCGTTTAATACTGACTGAGCACTGTGGAAGATCGTATGGAAGACTTTGGCAGCGACAGGCTGCTGTTGCAACAGTCTTTGAGGTGGAGGAATGCCGGAAAAATGGTTTGCAGCCTCTCTGAGAAGTTCAGAAATAGTCTTCTCAGCCATATATTCACGTAGCCTTCACTTTCCCCGGGATTCAGCTGGAAAATAATGCAGGATATGTGATGATTTTATTTGGTGTGCTGTTCCTTTGGCCTGAATGTGTCAGATCTTCTCTGACTCCTCCCCGCTGGTGTTGACTGACAGATTACAACAGAATGAAATAAAAGTCTCATTCTGAAATAAAAATGAGCTGAAATGTAACGATTGTGAAAATTAGTATGTTGTGATAACATTTACAATGAGTACGGTATTATTTGTTTATTGTCATTTATATATTTATTTCTGCCTTTACTCATTTCATTATTTATATCATAATTTTGACTAAAATGGTATTCAAGGGAGTTTTTCCTGGCCACTGTCACCTCTGGCTTGCTCATTCTTGCAATAAATATTGTATAAATGTCTGCATTGGACAGTCTATTATGTTTATTGTGCATGCTGTATGAGATCAAATGAAGTTGACTCGCCCAACGAATTTGCTAGCCCAGGTTTAGTATGAGCACAACCGCACAAAAGCCTGTGTGTACTGTGTGTATTGTTTGAAGCATCACCACCATGGCAACCTTATTAGGTCAGCATGATTTCATACTATCCCAGCTAAGAGTTACGTTTTGTCCCATCAGACTCCATACATGACACCACTTCTTACAATATAATCTACAATACAATAAAATATGCAAAAAGCAAAGGGGTTTGAATATTTCCTGAACACGCCCAGTCATCAACTGTGCAGCCGTTGAAGAATGCAGATGGACGTCTGTCCTTTGTCCACAAAGGTCCTGTTTACTACATCTATAATGCACAACAGTTCCTTTCTGAATTCTTATATACACTATACCCTCACTGGCTACTTTAAAATGAATACAAGTACTGCTGCTCATTCACGCCTTTATCCAATCAGCCAATCATGTGGCAGGGATGGACTTCTGCAACTTGTGCTCAGAGCGGAGATACATATGGTTAATGTCTCAGATAAATTTAGGAAACCTTTCATGCTCACAAAATTAAAACCCAATTAAAAGAAAAGGAGATATTTAATCACCTAATGAGTTTCAGAGATACTCAAACCAGCCAGGCTCCAACATCCAACATCCACGGTCAATGAGTCAATGAGATCAGTTTTTTTTTCCACATTCTGATGTTTTATGTGAACATTAAGTGAAGCTCTTGACCTGGATCTGCATGATTGTATGCATTGCGATGACTGGCTGAGTGAATAATTGCATGAATGAGCAAGAGTTCAGGTGTTCCTATTAAAGTGGCTGGTGAGTGTAATTAGATATAGTGCTAAACATTTTGCGTAGACTGAGATGAAGTAGGGAATACAAAATCTACCTGATTTACCTTCCTGTTTTTGTCCACTGAAAGCAATTCATCTCTACTTCTGCTGCCAAGAAGTGAAGCAGCCTCAAAGTGGATCTAAAAATAGGCACTCAGCATTCATTTGAATGAAAGTAACTCCAGTATTACCCACCCCTCTCACCGACATGCAGTCATTACACGACTGCTCTTGCTGACAGTCTGATCAGGTCTTGCAGTGACATTTTCACTCATCTGAAGAACATTTCTTTTGTTCCTTACATATTACACTAATGCATGAACATCACAGTCACTGAATGTGAATGTGACTGTGATGTGACTGTGAATTCCAGCCCTATTTACTGACGTCTATACTGTGGATCTGAATGCACATCACTTTAGTCCCTTTTCATACTGAAACACGGCGAGGTGGGTCTTTGTGACTGAAGCTTCCATGCCCCAATAATGAAGCCTTAAAAAGTTACTTAGATCTCTTCCTCTTGCCATCAGATTTAAAAAGGGCTCCAGCTACAAACTATATGAAATGTATATAACTTAATGAGATATGTCACTTCAATAATGTAAGAGATTCATACAAAACAAAAAAGAACTTTAACACTACCTACAATGGTAATGTTACAGCCTTGTGCACTCGTGGTCAATTTGATTAGAGCTGTGTGTGAGTGTGAGAGCTGCATGTGTGTGAGGGATACTGTATGTCCGAACAATGACAGCGCATACATGTGCTTCTGCTATGCGATAACTAAAATTGTATCTGTAGCTCACATTTTGCTTTGTTTTTGAATTTCCTCTATTCAGTTAAGAGCTTTCTGTTAGATGAAAGCACAAGAAAAGTTTAGCTGAGCAAAAGCTGCACAAAATGCCACACAGTCTGCCACTCACAGTATTTGTAAAGCTTTCAGTGGGTACTCTGGGCAAGTAACAGCTAGCTGGGCCAACCGCACATCGCGCCAACAGGATAGCAGCACTGTCTGGTAAGACTCATGGTGGTGGTCTGTGTGTTTACATAAACAATGAATGGTGCAGGAATGCCGACGTGGTCTCAAGCTATTGTTTGTCACTTCCTGCAGAGGCTGAAGACAGCCAAATTCCCTGCTCCTCACCGCTTTCTACAGAGGGATGATAGAGATCGTCCTGACCAGCTGTCTCACCATGTGGTACAGGAACTGCACAGCCTCTAACCACAAGACCCTACAGCGAATTGTGAGAACAGCTGAAAAGATCATCAGAGTCTTTCTACCCACCATCGAAACCTCATTCAACAACCACTGCATCAACAAAGCCACCAGTATAGTGGAGGAACCCTCTCACCCCTCTCATGGACTCTTCACCCTCCTGCCATCTGGCAGAAGGTACAGGAGCATCTGTGCCACCACCAGCAACAGCTTCTTCCCTGAGGCAGTCAGATTACTCACCACCCTGCTGCTTCCCAACGCTCACCTGGGCTAGTCAAACACCTTACCCAGTATGACTCAGTACCACTGCACACCTGCACTTTACAAAGCTGCACCGGACACTTTTATATTATGGATCTTGTTTTTGCTGCCAATATTGCTGCTACACTTGTGCTGCTACATCACACAATAGTTTACAGTTTACAGCCCATGTTCTGTGTATTTATTGTCCTGTTCTGTGTGTTTATTGTCCTGCACTCGTCTGACACTGTTGTGTATTTGCACTTTATGTAGTCTCGCGCACTGTTCTGTGTTGCACCATGGTTCTGAAGAAACATTTCGTTCCAATGTATACAAACTATATAGAGCAGTGACAATAAAAACTCACTTGACTTGACTTGGCTTGATAAGGCCACCTACTGACTGTTATAAGTGTAAATGTAAAATGTTCAAGATCCATTCAAGATACATGAAAAGGCCAGGTGTTAATGACTACCATTCGAGTGATCCAATCACATGTTAATGCGAGATGTAAACAGGGCCTAAAGTTAGCCATATTTTATATACTCTATGGAAAAAATATTGTCAAAGTGTTTTTATCTGTTTTATTTACAGGAACAAACAAAAGCCCACAAAGGTGACTTTTTGAGAAGACATTTATAGAAATTAGCACAATCACATGCAACAAGGAACACATACCCATCGCAAAGAAGGGGATACCGAGCAGTGTGGAGTTGAACTTGCCATGCGAGATGAAAAAGATGCCAGCAGCGGTGACATTGGCGCTGCAGACAGTGAGCACACCGAGCAGCCCCAGGAAGGGCTTACCACGGAGACAGTCGCGCATAGAGCTGGAGATGGTGGCAGCCAGTAGCACCAGCACCAGGCCCACCAGCACCTCGCCCTTCGCCAGTGCACCTGTAGCATGAAAGTCACGCCACAGACCAAACGATGTTAATGCCTGCACATGCAGGTCAGGGCTGGCTGTTGCTAAATGTTGCACCATCTTGCCAAACTCGCTCTCCCATTTTTCAGCAATAGCATCCTGCACTGTGGGAGCCAGCCGACGTAGGTAGTAAGTGATCTGGACAGCTCGTGCCGACTTGACATGCCTCTCACGCCCATGTGATGCCAGCACAACACTGCCCAGCTGGTGTCCGATAAATGCCACTCGGCCATCCTGGAAAGAAAAAAAAAAGGTACAATCATATTGACTGTCTCAGAATTCACCCCACCCATGCTCCAATACTGTTTTTATACACTGATGTTAACGTCCAGTCAGGATTGCATATCAGCTGAACTGTATACCAGCTACATTACTCAAATGGCCACTTTTGGCAGATAGGGAGGAGGGTATAACGTAGAGCAGACTTTTCAGTCAAAATGCACTCAACCCTGCTTGCAAACACAATAGAATTGAAGCAATTTTATTGGTGAACTGAAGAGATTATTTTATACATGCAGCGATTCCTTGCAAAAGTGCTAACTACTGTATATGGCTTGCTAACAAGCTACTAGCCAACAAAATAATTAGCATAGTAAAGCAAAGTATCTTGCCAAGTACTAAAAAAAAAACAGTTGCCAAGGGTTGGCTACAAAACTAAAAACTCAACTTAAACATTGCAGCCTGAAAGGTTATGTATGTATCCGTGGTTCTACAAGTGAGTTAAGGACCACCAGAACAAAGAAGTGGAGCAGTCCTGTGTCCTTGTCTTCAAGTACAAAGTACAAACTAATCATCACCTTGTGACTGTGACGTCATGTGGGTAGCCTATAAAAATTGCCTGCTATATCATGCCATTCATGTAAACCCACGTTTTCATGTAAACCCAAATTGTTTTCAGATAATAGAGCCCCTTTTTGGTTCTCCCCAAGCATAGAAACCAGCCAGCTAGCGGTCACTTCCATTGAGAGGCCACACTGGACACAGTGCTGACCTAGGCACATTCTTACCTGGAAGTGCACACAGATTGATAGATTTATTAACACACTGTGGCAATACCTTTGGCAGGAATGCTGAGTCTGAACTCTAGACTCCAACACAGTCATTGCCTGCTCACCAATAACAAAAGCAGTTCACAGACTCATCCGGTTGATGGCCAGCAAGAAAGATGTTTTAAGATATTTTCTTTTTACCTTGGCTTCTTCCATTGGTTCAAATAGCAAGTTTTAACAAACTGCTTAGCATGATATCCTTACTGAAGGACTACCACTGTCTGTGGTGGCGAAGATGTTTCCTTTTTAAGAAAGGTTTTGACTATGTTTATGCACTACTGTCCACAAGAAACTCATGCAGAGACAATGCTATCACACACGCAGACTCAGAAAGAAATGACGAATCTGGGAAAAAACACCATAATTCACAGTGCAAGATAAAGGGTCCATGGTGAAATAGTAAAAAAAAAGTTTCCCTTGCTTGCATACAACCATCAAGAAGCTTGAACCATGCATACTCATAAGAGTGTGTCTAACCTGTTGCCTACATGCCAGTGTGCTGGGGTCACTCACAGTGGCCAGACCGATAAATTAAAGGTATATGGTCTGAGTGAACCAAGTATTTTGGACAGCATGTCAATTCTAACAGGTAGTGGGCACATTAGCAATAACAATAGGTGGAACCATGGCCTGTCCTGCCCGAATAAGGCTATTCAACACCCTTCTTGCACAATATGTCGGATGCACTGCAGTATAATTCACAGTGATGGAAAGCATACAGTTGTAGATTTGGACAACTGTGCACCAATGCATAATGGCATAAACTGATATGGCTGACAGACATTGAGCTTTGAGCCAACACTGAAATGGTCTGAGGTGTCGGGGGTTGCCAATACCAGCATTCCAGCCAGATATAGAAAGTGCATATATTAACTTTTAGGCTTAGTATTTGCACACTTGAGATCAGGAGCTTTGTCTGGTTTATCGCCTGCCTGCTACTGGTACTGTCTGCACAGCAGCCAATCGAGATGAGGGAACACACACAGACCCTGGCTTTACAGGGACTCTAAGGAATCTTACACACACTTTGCAAATATCCTGGGTGTCAGAACTGTTGTGAAAGTAATCACCTGAATTCCACATTAATTGCATCCAGTATGATCAGTGTACGGAACTGCAGTTTTATCTAAGAAGGCACCTTAGATCCCAAATGGAGTGGATTCCACCTCCTTTTGTTTGTTTGTTTGTTTGGTTGTTTAAATACTTGTTGAAAAGAACTCAGCCAGGTGATCTGCCTATTAGGTAATAGGGTCCCAAACCTGGTCCTGGATTACCCCCTTCCATGCACATGTAAGTGTTTTCACTGCTCCCAACATATCTGATTCGACTAATCAGCTAACTAGCCTGCTAGATTTAAATGTTAATTTTATTGTGGCAGTTACCGTATACCATGATTTACTATCAAAAAGCTTTATTCTGTTCATTTTATTCCTGTACCAGTGTTATTGTGGAGAGGTGTGAATTGTTTGCCCAGCAGGCAGCTCACAACCCTCCCTTTTCCCATCATCCTGCTCACCTGAGTCATGATACTCTACACACAGAAACCCAACAGTGTCCTGACCAATCTTATAACAGACTTGTGGCGATAAAATAATTAATTTATTTATCCTGATTGAAAATAAGTCGATTTCACACCAGTGTAGTGCAAGAAAGGGTTAATTGAAGTAGGTGTGTTAGAGCAGGAAAAAACTAAATGTAAAGGACAGGGTGTACCCCAGGACCAGTGTTGGGAACATATGCTCTAGTTATCGGCAACCAATTCACTGAAAAAAAAAAAACTGAATTTGTCTCAGTTGGGTTAATTCTTTCTGAGCTTGGGTTTTTTTTTCAGCATTTTAGTTGATTTTCACAGGGTATATGCCCTCTGCTTCGCCCTTCTCTTTCTGCTTCATGGATGAAAGTCACAGCTTTTTATATAGTAGGTGAAAAATTACTTGTGTCTCACATCATACATTTATTTTAACTTCTGTAGCAACAAAGTTTGCCTACTTAGCCTAAGTTTGCACTAAGTAATTTTGGCCAATGCTGATGCGATGTTCATGTCACAACCTCAAAAGTTTTTTTTTTTTTTAATTAATTTTTGTTCTCTCTGGGTTGAGTCTGCTTTGCCCGTTCACAGCCATTCATCGAAAATAAATATGGACAAGCAATTGTCCACTCCAGTGTGAAAATCCCTTAACACGGGAGCACATTGCTTTTACATAATGTAATGTTGCACATTATATTAAACATTGCTATTACAACTTATTTATTATACTACATCATTGCCTCACATCTAAACAGAACATTGAATGACAAGGAATATGCTGTAGCCAGACAACACAGTTAAAAACCAAAGGCTTTCTGCCATTCACTTTTGTTGCGGGTGCAAACACAGCAGGTTTTATAATGTCGCTGTAAAATTCTGGAGTGCACCAGGTGGTCAGTATTAAAATTAACAGTTTAATATTTTGCATGCTGAAAAGACATGCCAAGTTGGTAAGTACTAATAGATGGAAATAATTTATGAATTACGACAACTTATGCAACAAGGTAGACAAATTGTTTTAAGAAAATAATGCAGCAGTGAGGCAATGAAAAAGTCTCCAACATGTATTAATCATTTTACTAAAGTATTAAGGAAGCTGGAAAATAACATCTGAAAAAAGCCAGAATGACCAGCTCATTTCTGTGTTTTGGGAGCAGTTGTTCTGAAATGTTTCAAATTAATGTTTGATGACAACTGCCCAAATTAATAAGTGTTTATCCAGTTTGTGCTCATAGATTTTTCTGTGTGCTCTTGCTTTTCCAAGTTAAACCCAGTGCTTCTTGGCAGCTTACAGTGGAACCCTAGTAGGCACTTAAGCATAAGTCGCTTGTGCTTGTGACGCATAACAAGAAGCAGACATGGCTAAGAGTACAGAGAGTAGGCTCCTTGCTGACACTGAGGACAAATTAGTTCATAAATTATTCTATATAGTGGGGTCTGAAAGACTGAGACCACACTGAAAGTCTGGGATTTTTTTATTTATTTATTTAAAGCGAGAAATAAATAGAAGGTTGTAGAATTTTGAAATATTTAAAACAAAGAAAGGAAATGTTAATTTAAATATTTAATATTCAAGATTCTGTACTATTGACCATGTTAACTACTTTATACAAAAGGTCAGATTTTCCTCATGTCTAATCTCTTCTGTTGAAGCGTGTGTTCAGACGACACTCCGATGTATTTGATCTAAAATGGATCGTAAGGTTTTGCACAAACTTGAGGAGTCCATGCCAGCTCGTGTGCACACTGTCATTAAAGCAAAAAGGGGATGTACCACATACTAAGAAACTCTGAAATTCATGTAAATATTTCAAGGATTCTACTTTTCACTCAAGTTGTCAATAATATAAAGTAAAGAAAATTGTATTAAATTAAAAAAGAATGCAAAATAGAAGCATTTTGACTAGTGGACCCCACCGTCTGTCAGTAGTATGGAAGTGGTTTGGCTGCACAAAGTCCGACTCCAAAACGCCAGCTATCCTGACTAGAAGATTAAGTTTCAGTTTCATTAAGGCAGCTTTAATATCAGCCTACAGCACATTCCCTGCTGCTGCTGAGCTGCACTCCAGCAATATGCTCTGATCATGAGAACACTCCAATGGTGGCCTAGTAGCACTCTCAGCCTGGGCTCATCACTACTTCAGGGTCAGTTTTTGTACGCGAGGCAGCAGTACTAAGCTCCGCTGAAATCTGTAGTTCACTGCACTGTTGCTTTGCTGCTAACATTTGTCACATGCCCGCTTCAGACTCCTCTCCATTCTAACTTTCTGAAGGCTGTCAATCTGCCTGATCCAGGGGGCTGAGCAGCTGAGCCTTCTGCTCACTTCTTCCTGCTGTGACACTGCAACAAAAGTTACCTTACCTTTCTCTTTCTAGCCGTGTCTGTTGCTCGCTTCACTCTCTGCTGTGTCAAAACTAGGATAATGAATAGTCAGCCATATTTTCATAGCCTGTGTGCTCCATGCATCACTGCTGGCATTATGCTGGAGCTAGGAGAAGGCTCTTTAAGTGCTTGTTAGCACTGCTCCTGTCCCAGAAAATTTTATTTCTGATCACTGTCCATCATCCAAATAAATCAGATATATCTCTTAGTTTACTTACCTTTTAATATAATTCAGTTGAATTCAATTACCCTTTAATGTATGTTCAAAGCAACCCCCACTTGCACCCATGTTTATTTCTCACTTATAATTTATATACGTAAAACTCATATTGCAGATACATGTTCAGTCAAATTTGTAACCATGGCAACTATTCTGACCGAATGTATCGTTTTCATTTTATTGACGACTTGCAAAGAACAACAGAACAACCTGTGCAATGTATATCCATGTTAAGATATAATACGATGAATCTATTTGCAATGACTGACCTGTGTTTATGATGTCTATCACTATGTTAAGGGAGGAAAGTGCTGCTGTCATCTAAACGACACGTGAACAAGTGCAACCCTACATTCATTAACAGCTTATCCTTGATATTGAAAAAAAAATCAAAAAGCACAGCAACAAGAAAAGGCGACTTTGAGTGTGCCATATGGTCTGTACATCAGTTTGCTTGTTCACTATCATAATATGTGACAAAGGTCTACTAATTTAAGTCATCAGACTCTTTTTAGGTCAAAATGTGCACAGCAGTGTCGCTTAACAAATACTTCAGGGTAAGAATGGCTAACGGTATAATGGCCCTGAGGATGGCCACTGATTTAATGTTATGGGACTTTGCTCTAGGTACAAGAGTTCATTGTTTCCAAAGTTTATGCGTTTTAGTCATTTAATTATTAATATTTAGTTGTAATATTTATGCAATGATATAAAAATTAATAACCAAATACACTTATCAACCACTTTAATAGGACACCTGTACACCTGCTCATTCATGCAATTATCTACTCAGCCAATCATGTGGCAGCAGCACAATGCAGAAAATCATACAGATAGAGGTGAAGACTTTCAGTTTATGTTCACATCAAGCAAAAAAGTGGCGGTCAGTGACTTTGACTGTGGCATGGTTGTTGGTGCCAGGCTGTTTGAGTATATGATGTAAGAATTAAAAATCACCCAGTGAGCTGCAGTTCTGCAGATGGAAACGCCTTGATGATGAGAGAGGACTGAGGCGAATGGCCAGACCGGTTCGAGCTGACAAGAAAGCTACGGTCACTCAAATAACCATTATTTACAACTGTGGCGAGCAGAAAAGCATCTGCGAATGCACAACACTTCAAACTTTGAGGCAGAGAGCAGATTTTATGCATTGTGCTGGTGACACATGATCGGCTGGTTGGATAATTTTTCTCTTACAAAGCCCCACAGTTATGGAACAGCCTTCCAATTAGTGTTCAGGACTCAGATACAGTCTCAGGGTTATAGGCCAATAACATATTTGTTTAGTCAAGACCTTTGTTAATAGTTTTGTTTTTTTTTTAAGGTAAAGATGCAGTTGCCCAGGACCCCCTTGTGTCTGTGTTACTTTCTGGCTCTCCCTTTTAGTTATGCTGTCACAGCTAGTTTTGCTGGAGTCCCTGCTTGCATTCTGCACACTATGTACATTTTCTTTAACCCCCTCTCAACCCCTTTCCCCGCCCCCCATCCCGTCTGCTGAGCTACACATGCTACTCCAGAGTAGGGCTGCACAATATATCGAAATTATCAAAATATCACAAAGGTAAATATTGCACTATGCATATTGCAAGGGCTTGCAATAACTGAATGATTTTAATACTCCACAAAGTTAACAAAAGTCAAAGTTTTAGGGTGACACAGATAGCAGAGAATGCTTTCTTTTCCTCAAAAGAACATGAAACGTATTTTGATTGTTATTTTCAGTTTTTAAAAAAAAAAAACAAAAAACAAACAAACAAAAAAAAAATATATATATATATATATATATATATATATATATATATATTTTACACACTTATTGTACCACATATCACATATCGCATTATTTAACAGGATATCACGTTTCTTTAATATCCTGCAGCCCTACTCCAGAGATGCCAGTGATTCTGACTCCTTCTGCTCTCCCGAACTGCCTAATCCATCCTGATCAGACTTCTGGTTGGAGTTCTCATCATCTGAAAATCACTCACTACTGCTGAGGATGGTCCCACATGGACAGCCTAAAGATCACCATGGGATTACTGTGGATGGTGCCACTTAAAATCCATGAAGATGGCTGTAGATGTTCTTCCTTGGATAACCTTAGGACTGCAATTGCTACGAACAGTTTTGCACTCAAGTCTCCATTATTGAACAGTTGATAACATCAACACAGTAGACTTTAAGTTAAAACTATAATGAATTCAGAAATGACTCTGATGCTTATATTCATAAGTTGCTCATAAGTTCCTCTTTACACAATTGCCCTTTTTGACTATATAGTACACAGTTATAGAGTGGATTTATTTATAATTACACTATCGGGTGTCACTCAGATGAGGATGGGTTCCCTTTTGAGTCTGGTTCCTCTCAAGGTTTCTTCCTTATTTCGTCTCAGGGAGTTTTTCCTCAACACCAACACCTCAGGCTTGCTCATTAGGGATAAATTTATACATTTAAAATTTATATCTGGACTTTATATATTTCTGTCAATTTGCTTTGTGACAATGTCCATTGTTAAGAGTGCTATACAAATAAAACTGAATTGAATTGAAATGAATGAATGTAAACTCCACAACTGTTTCTTCCCAAAGGCAGTCAGATTACTCAACACCCTGCTGCCTCCCAGCGCTCACCTGGGCTAGTCAAACACCTTACCCAGTATGACTCAGTACCACTGCACACCTGCACTTTACAAAGCTGCACCGGACATTTATGGAACACTATACGTATTGCTGCTAACCTGCCAATAGTTTACAGTTTACAGCCCTATGTCCTGTGTATTTATTGTTCTGTACTCGTCTTATACTGTTGCGTATTTGCACTTTATGTACTGTTGTGTATTGTTATGTGTTGCACCATGGTCCTGGAGAAAAGACATTTCGTTCCAATGTATACAAGCTATATAGAGCAATGACAATAAAAACATCCACTTGACTTGTGTACAGGTGTTCCTATTAAAGTGATCACTGATTAAAACAAATTAGTATGTGGGATTTGGTATTCAGCTAGAAGGCAAGCGAATACTTAGTGTCTGAGTATAAACAATGTTTATCTTCCCTCTTTTTTATGATATAGTGATAATGAAGTCACAGCACAATGACTTTACATAATCTCCTTTTCACTCAAACTGAAACCTGTATCTCAAACTGCATCATGCAAACTTGGTTAACATTCTGCATCTATCAAACAACAAGATATGCTGCTACAAGAATGTGAAGAACTGTGAATTATTGTATTCATCATGTACAAAGGTTATGGAGTGAATGAATGAATGAATGAATGATCAAAGATATTTTTATCTTTATTTTTACAATATTTCCTCACTGGTAAGCGTAGTGATTTCTCTACAGGAATGGCATTATCACAACATCAAGTCTGAACTGAATATTATCTAGCCGGATACTAGGTATGTGGTGATAATTAGGGTTTATACAATAAGCAAAGTTGCTTATTTTCCAATAACTGCATGTTCTGTTGTATTCGTCTTATACCACAGCAATTTCACATCAATTATTCTTTTTAAATTTATTGACTAACAAAACAGTGTACTTTTAACTGTTTACATTTACATGCAATGTTGTGGAACATTTCTAAGACAAGTGAGTTCCAGTTATCATGTTATAACATAGACAGCTATTCCCTCACCAGCTTCTCTTGTTTTCTCTCTCTTTAATTTAATTACAAAAAAAAGCAGAGTTTATATTCTCACTACTACTGTGCAACAGTCTTGGTTTCTTGTAGTGCCTAATGTTTACTGTATAGTAGGCTTGTGAGATACAGATTTTTTTTTTCCCCTTTCCATTTTAAAATATTGTAAGATAAACAAAGTAATCGTCCGGAACCGATGGCCTAAAAAAAAAAGACAGGAAGATGAGCTTTTGCACCATTTCAGGTTTAAGGAGAGTAGGGGAGGGTGTAATAATATTATCAGCTGTGCAGGAACAGGAACGGTTTGCTGGCAGCAGCAATCACGAAACTCTGCTGGATGGTGGATTTTTAGGTGATTCTACAGTAATGCGCAGTAAACAATTTTAAAAAATTATTTTAAAAAAAAATTGCAGTAGATTTTCAATATAATCCTTCTACAAATCAGCTCTCTAATGTCCACATGGCTGATAATTTCACTGTTGATGCTGCTCAAAGTTTCTGAGCATCTGCAGTGACCAGTGAACTCTGTATTTCCCTTTGCAGAAAGTGAGCGCTTCCAGGAAGTGACGGTTAATATAGTGCAGATAATTCCAGATTCACTGGGGAGAAAAAGACCACTTTTTGGCACATTTTTGAATGATAACGCGTACTAGTGTACTCTGATGTTTAAATAGCTCCTGCGCAAAAAGAGTAAAGGTTGTCAGTTAATATAATCAGCATAAATATCACTGAATATCATGGAAGTGTAATACCATGTAAGGACAATAATACTACTACATCAAACAAGCCTAGTGTATAGCTTGTATACTGTATTATCTATTGTATAGTCTAGTCTCTTGTCTGTATTTATTGTATTTATTAACTTTTGCACTGTCTGTCACTGTGTTATGACGTCTCATGCCTCATGTTAATTTTAGCAAATTCAAATTTTATTGGTCTCACACACACAAGCATACATTCCTAAAGTCACATCTGTATGTGATGAAAGGAATGGCAAGAAAACCTACTTGAACTTGAAAAAATGCAGATTGTCAACTTCTCCTTACAGAAAGCTTAATAATAGCTTAAATAAAGTCAGGGTTTTTTCTAATCAGTTTATTATTAGTCTTAGATTATGCAGAGCCTCCACTATATAAGTCCCTGTGAATGAGTTGTTACTATAGAACTGATTAAGTATTAAAATGAGTGTGTTAACATAAAACCCTGTGATTTGACGTATAGCCAGCACTACTGTCATAGAAAATGAATAAACACCTTCTGACCAGTCAGATTCAAGAATTCAAACAGCGCTGTGGTAGAAATATGATCTTCAGTATATACTATATTATCATGTTAAATGATCAGTGTGATCACAGTGATTCCTGCCAAGGAAAAATGCTGCCAAAAAAAAAAAGACCAGCTCTAGCAGGGGTTTTTAAGAATTTTTAAAAACATGATTTCATGATAGTATCGTAAACTGTGGTGATTAGTTGAAGTAGTCAAACATTTTCTGCCATTTCATAACTTCAGGCAAAAACTGTTGCCACCTGAAGCAAAAAGTCCCTTTTGCACTTTGAAGACTTCCAGGAAGACACTTCACTGTTTGCACGAGTTTAAACAAGAGGCACAAAAAAGACTCCCTTCATCAACAACTGATAAAAGCTTTCAGGGTCAGAGAGAGTCACTCGACTGGGTATGTGTTTAAAAACCCAGCAGGATAATAGGAAAGTTTAAAGTTAAAGAACACATACAAAAAAACCAGATCCAACATGTGCAGCTGAAAAGGTTTAAGCACATTAACATGGCCTAGAGGTGCGGAAATAAATAAATGATCTCTGACTTGATTTCTCAGATTCTACCATCTGGAAGCGTTTTGTTCTATGTTGCAATGCTCCATTCACAGGTTTCGCTGTGATGTGTCCATTGTTCATGTGCATCACTAACCGTAGTTTTGTGCATTATACCCTTGCTATACTAGATGCATTTGTGTAGTCGTGCATGCACAGACAAAAAAAATTGACTTTGACTGTGGTTTTGCAGATGAAAATGATCAAATGCACACTGAGGACACATGAATCCTAAACTGTAGCCTGCGTTCATTAAAAGCCGAGAAGGTTGTAATGAAAATCACCAGCAGCAGCACTGCTACAGCAAAACAAAGCCACACACACACACACACACACACGTCCACTAAGCTTGTGTGCAATGCAGGTCTATGCAGTTGATTCATAACATGGACACAGGATAAGGGAGCACACCAGCAGGAGAGGTATGTGTTCATCATTCCGAGGGTTTCCCCACTAGCTGCGGTAGCGGTAACGTCACTACAGTCTTCGTTTCATAGGCTGCTGCTGTACTGCAGTTTCATTGTTACATAGCGTTCACGCTGCTTTAGCATTAGCGTGTTCCCATAAACACACACACACACACACACACGCGCGCGCGCGCGGCAGTTTGATCCATCAGCAGCAGTAATCTTTATTCGCCAGTTGCACCAGGAGACCCCAGTCTCACGGCTAGAATGTGTGTCTGCATAAATCATATAACATATAACATATGCACAGATTATGTAAACGTGTGGAAGTGCCACAGATGAGAGAGTAATAAAGTAGAATGAATTTGGCCTATTGCAGAGTGCAGTCATTAGCATGTCGCACGTGCACAGTGCAAGTAGCTCATTAGTAGCCCGATAATATTGATACGTTAGTGTTTATTGAGTATTAAGGTACGAGCACATGACACGCCGCGCGCACTGTGAAGGAAAAGCGACACCCCTCTTACCCTTAACGTGGTGTTCGGGTAGCTCACTGGCACTTTAGCGAACGTGTTGTTGTTCAGAATGGCCTCGCGGATGTCCTCGAAGATCGCGATTATATCATCGAGGACGCATCGGCGGGGCTCGCGCTGGCCGTCGAGCACGCAGAGGTGCGCGAACGTGTAGTTGAAGCCGCGATGCGCGACGCGCAGCTCCAGCACGTGCCGGTGCACGCGCAGCACCTGCTCGGCCAGCTCGAGCACGTTGGCGCCGCGCTTCGCGAGCAAGATGAGGCGGCCGTAGCGGCCCGGCGTGTGCAGGTCCGAGTAGAGGCGGTGCTTGGAGCGCTCCACCGGGAAGAGGCTGTCGGCGAGGCGCCGCTCGACCTTGGCGAGGCTGTGCGCGGGCGCGAGCAGCCGCTCCAGGTCAGCCTCGGGCGCGAATCCACGCAGCGCCGCGCCGCCCAGCAGCGCCGTGAGGACCGCGGGCACGGTCAGGAAGAACACCGGGTGCCGGCTCACGAACAAGCCGAGCCAGTAGAACGAGGCTTTGAGCGCGCCGTAGATCGCTTGCCGCAGCATCATCCACCTCCTCCTCCACCACCTCCTCCTCTTTCTCCTCCTCCACCACCTCCTCCTCTGCTGCTTTTGCCTAGCAAGTGCATGTGACACGCGCTCCCATGCTGCGGTTTGCAAAAAACCAGATTATTGATCGGCTACCCTCTGTGTGCTCGTGCGTGTGTGTGTGTGTGTGTGTGTGCGTGCGTGCGTGTGAGTGTGTGTGTGTGTGTGTGTGCGTGTGCTTTTTTTAGTTTCTGCTCAAGACATGCCTCCTCCTCCTCCACCCGATCCGCGTTAATCTCGCTCTGGTTACAGCAGTGTGTGCGCTGCATTATTCCTCACTCCAGCTCCAGCATCGACGGATTGATGTGCTTCACTGCAACTATGTAGTGAGCTCCACAGAGGCAAGGCAGGTTATTTTAGGCAGAGTTTCTCCATCCAGTCATCGAAAACACCCAGGCCAGGTTTTTTGCTCTTTTCTGCTCCGGATGAACGAGAAGCAAATGCTGCAGAGCTCTTGATTACTTGGCTGTGATATGAGCTTGAACTGAATAAATATGACCAGCTAAATGTTTGAATTAACCCACTCTTTCTCTTGAGATCCTGAGATTATTAATATACAATACTGTGGTCTGATGTGTAGTTAAAGCCCAAGATTAAATACACTGTTCACTTTGAGTTGATAGTGAATCATTCCAGTGATAACATATGCAGTGAAAGATAACTGAAAGTTTTCTGCTGAGTTGAGTTTGCAGCTTTGGGCCATGAAGGTAAACTGGACAGGTACATAGAGAATTACCACAAGCAAACATAGGTCAGATTATGTTCCTAAGCCCAGGGAGTGTGTAACTGTTTGACAGAAATAACATCTTATTTCCATCAGCATCAACAGGAAGTTGACCCAGAAAGCTTGAGGTAGGAACAGTGACATATGCTTTGGCTATTAAGGTTGTAAAATTGTCGTGACTAATATATTACACATATTTCTGATGTATATATATACAATAATAAGGTAGTTCAAATCATGTACTTATGTTTATAATTTAATCATTTTCATGATGTCCAGTACGGTTCAGTAAAAAGAGGAAAAGTGAAGGGATGCATGAAACACCCCACAACTATGGTTGCTATGGTTGCACAAAATGATGCACTGATGGATTTTATGTGCATTAAATGGTGTTTTTATCTACGATCTTAATAAGCAGGAAATAAGGCAGACTGTACAGTATGTTACTCAGACCTACTGCATAGTATGAAGATATTTTCACTGTGTGCACCCTTAGTGTCACTTAGTGTTGTTTTTTTTTAACTGTGATTTTTACTTCACTCTGTTTGTACAGAATTTTACACAAGATTGATAATGACATTGGAAAATATTGAATATTTTTGAAGATTGTTGTTGCTGTGAGAAATAAATTATAGAATATTACTTAGGCCTACATATTAATATGTAGTCACTTTTACAATATTATAATATTAGAATATGGTGATGATGAATTGGAAAAGTCCTGTTATTGAAATTTGACTTATGATTCCATGAATAAGTATCCTCAATAACATTTTAAATGTGTCATTGATGATGAAAGTAAAGGCCTGAACGGACGAAAAAGTGTGTCCCAAATTCCCAAACATGATGTCCCAAATTACCCAACATGTCATTGAGAAATGGTCAGTCTTAACCAAAGGGTAAGCCACAGTATGATATAAGCATTTCTTTCCCCTTCACATGTAGACAGTCAACACCTTGAGGATTTTTAGAAATGTATCATATGTTAGGGGATTTTTTTCAACTTGTTAATAGCAAGAAAGCTTTTACCAATTGGAAATTCAAAAACTGTAGATATCTGAATTCAGGTGTTGTATGTAAAAACGCACAAACTCACCGACTACTTTATTAGGAACACCTGTACACCTAATCATTCATGTAATTATCCAGTCAGCCAATCATGTGGCAGCAGCACAAAGCATAAGATCATGAAGATACAGCTTCAGTTAATGTTCACATCAAACAACATATAGTGGGGGAAAAAATGCAGTAAACTGGACAGTTGAAGACTGGAAAAAGTCCATTACCATGTCTGATTAGAGGGAGCCTGTGCTCACTGTAGTCTCTGAGTGGAACACAATGTGGTCTTCTGCTGTTGCTGCTCATCCATCTCAAGCTTCAGTGTGTTGTGCGTTCTGAGATGCTTTTCTGCTCACTAGTTGTAAAGAGTGGTTATTTGAGTTTCCGTAGCCTTCCTGTCAGCTCGAACCAGTCTGGCCATTTTCCTCTGAGCTCACTCATCAACAAGGCATTTCCACCCATTGAACTGCTGCACACTGTATTTATTTATATATATTTTTTTGCTTTTCACACCATTTTCTGTGTGAAAATCCCAGATCAGCAAACCAACCAGTCCATCTATCAACCATGCCATTAAAATCACATTTTTCCTCATTCTGCAGTTTGATGTGAACATCAAAGCTCTTGACCTGTAACTGCATGATTTTATGACTTGTGCAGCTCCCACATTGGGTGATTGGGTGATTGGATAACTGCATAAACGACCAGGGATACAGGTGTTCCTATTAAAGTGGCCAGCGAGTATGGAAGGTATACCAGTATTAAAGTGAATGATGGAACTATTCTATGGATATTGTGATTAGCCAGTGAAGCGCGAATCAGGAATGGCACTAGACAAACTAAACACTTCCAGGTTTAGCACTCAGAAGTAGTCAAAAGCAGTGTAAATGGTGCAGTGAGCTTAATCAGGTGAAACTGTTACCAACGAACCAAAAGTTGGGATCGTCAGTTTATTTGGGTTCACATATCGCATTTTATGTAATATTTTCATGTGCATAGAGTCCATTTTACACCAAAACCAATGTGTCCCGTGCGCTGGCCGTGGAGCATTCATTTGTGTGCTTTATTTCACTTAATATTCAAATATAATATGAATATTGTATTTTGTAGTGTTTCTAGCTAGAAACCACAACCACACTGCACAAAAAAACCCTTAGTTTTATTTTAAGTTGCATGCTACTAGTGTCCAGTGTGAAGGTCACTTTCTTTCCCATGACAGTGTGCTGGACATGGTACTGCTGCAGTGAAGTTCAGTGTAAATTATTATTTTTTACTTCCATAACTCAGGTTTACATGCACAAAAGCGTGTTTGGTTAAAGATCTCCTGCAAAGATTGAGAACTTATGATGCACACAGTGAGATAGATGAATATAAATATGATTAATATAAATATGAAATATTAAAAATGCTATATGAAAAATAATAAAATGTGTATAATGGATGTTATGGGCTTACCCGATGGTTCGGCTCCACATCAGCAGAGGTCCACAGCACTGTAATGTTAGTCCACTTCCCCTTCACCTAGCTCGTCTGTAATCAATTACTTCCTCTTTCATCATTCATCCTCATTCAGAGACACTAAAAAGACACATTTTCACCTTCACATTGCAAAGTATTGCGCTTTATTCTCATTCTGCATTTATGAGCCTTTTTTTTTTTGTTTGGATTTCCTGGTGTTTAGATTTTTGGACTGTAATTGACATTGTTGTGATTGAGCCTGCCCCTTCGGATTTGTTTTGCAGATTGCTTGGCCTCTGTGTTTTTGACCTGGACTGTGTTACTGATTTCTTCTGATTACATCTTCTAATAAACTCTGCACCTGGACCATACC
The DNA here is from genome assembly GCF_027358585.1 of Pangasianodon hypophthalmus. Taxonomy (NCBI): domain Eukaryota; kingdom Metazoa; phylum Chordata; class Actinopteri; order Siluriformes; family Pangasiidae; genus Pangasianodon; species Pangasianodon hypophthalmus. Next base: position 2,386,384 of record NC_069728.1, on the reverse strand, counting down.
CTTCTGTGACCCACTGTTAGAATTAATTAGAATTGTTAGTTACCGAAGCATTCGGGCCTCACGACCAGACTGTGCAACAGTTTCTTCCCCCATGCCATCAAACTCCTCAATACTCAGAAACTGGACTGAAAGAACACACACACACACACATACACACACACAACTGAGCATCCTCCATCCTCTCTGCAATTTTTTTTGCACATCCCCACATTACATTATGCTGCTACAAATATTTATTATACTGTACATATCTTATACTCTCTACTGGGCTGCTCTTATGTTTACACCTACAGCAACTTATACTGTACTCTTTTTGCACTACTGTCACTGGATTCACTTTTGTCCATCTCAGTAGTCACTGTACTGTCTTGTGCTGTCTGCACATGTTTGCACTTGTGCACTTTATGTATAAATGTATGTAGTCCCTTGTAGTTCTGTGTTGTTCTGTGTTTGTCTTATGTAGCACTTGGTCCTGGAGGAACGTCGTTTCGTTTCACTATGTACTAACCGGCTGTATATGGTTGAAATGACAATAAACTCCACTTGAACGATTTTGTGCAAAATTGAGAAGAGAAGCCTTTATTTGTCACATATACAGTACTGTGCAAAAGTCCAGGCACCCTATTTTTTTTAGTTCAAACTTTGTTAGATTTTTATTTTATGAATTCTACATTATCGAGTCAGTACAAAAACATTTTAGATTTCCAAACATTACTTTTCCAAAAAAATATGTTATAGAAAAATGTTTGTATGTCAGTAAAGAAAGCAGCATATTACATAAGAGACACTTTTCAGATAAAAACATAATGAAGGCTGCTGGGTTTCGCTGCAGAAATAAGAAGCGAGTCGACAGTCAAAGTCTCCAGAAGAACTGTGTCTGCTTCTGCAAGATGCTCAGTAACACTTACAGCTCATTTCCTTATAAAACTGCACACACTGCACCTAGGACAACTATTTAAGAAAAAAAAGCAAAGGGTCGTCACACCATATATTGACTTTGTTTAGGTTATTACTGTTTACTGCACGTTGTAGTATTTTTCTTTTAAGTAGAAAGATTTAATTTCATTATTTTGAAGTTATCTTTACTTTACTTCATTTCTTTGCATGTATCTAAGACATTTGCACAACAATGTACATTATAGTACAGTGAAATTCATTTCTTCATGACAACAAATTTCATGACCTCATTTCAACCCGATGATGGCGTGTAATCCAGTAAGGCAGTATGGCTCAGACAGAGCTACAGGAACTAATCAGCACTATTCATCATTACAGAGTTTGGAGCTGGTGTGTTGATTACTAGTGGAGTTCCATCCATGTGGTGTTAATAAAACAGCCAAACGACTCCCCAGTGGCCATAACGGAGGACTATAGGAGCGTTGTGATTGGTAGAGAGACCTGACATTTAACTAGGTGGAATGACTGTAAGCAGAATGGATGGAAATAATGTAGCGAGTGTTGTTTCCTTCAAGAGCCATACATATTTTGTTGTCTCTTTTCACAATCAGCCCAATTTTGCTAAAGGCTCTCCAGTAGGTTTTATGAATGTCATAATTGAACTGTATGTGAAAAGCTGACACAGCAGGAATCTACATCCCTCCCACCAGTCTGTTACACTGGAGAATGTTAAAGAGTACATGTTAATCTACCGCATCCTTGCCATCCATCTAAGAAAGAGGGTTTGAAAAATTTTATACTCAATCATGAATCCAAAGTGAATTTGCTAAATCCTGCACCTGTGTATTTGTTGGTTCCAAAAGAATTATTATTAAGCAAATTTAACTCCGGATATTCTGCATCAAGCTCAGAGGTGGAAAATACTTGTACTCTTGCTTAATTAGATTAACAAGAAAAAAAAATTTACTTTTTACTCCTGTCATTTTTTTAATTTAGACCTTTAAAGTACTTGCATGCTAATCGATGTAGCTAATGCAGTAGTTATCCATGTGCTATTGAAGATAAGCCACTGCACTGCAGTAACAACCTAGAGCCTGAACACCGCTGGACCTCAGTAAAATGTTTCAATATGCTGGAGTAAGCAAATACTCATATAAAATGAGGTGCCTGCATTACCTCCCTAGAAGGCATGAACTCCATCTAATTTAAAAAAGCATGCTGGGGTACAGTGCCATGAAAAAGTATTAGCCCCCTTACAGATTTCTTCTGTTTTTCTATATTTGTCATACCTAATTGTTTCAGATTTGTATTCAAAATGAATTGTATTCAATTTAATATGGTGGATATAAAAAGTCTTCAAAAACCTGTTAAAATAGCAGTTTTTGTGATATAAAAATTAAACCAACAGAAATCATATAAGATCTTTTTCCACCTTAATGTGATATATAGCGACTGACACAATTCAGAAAAAAGTAAAAAACAAATAGAAACCAACAGAATAGAAATATCACATTCAAACATGTAGAAAAGTAATTATCATGCACCTGTCATCAATGAAGTGATTCTGATTAACCCCAAATAAAGATCAGCTGTTTCTGTAGGATTCTCTTGACATCATCTTTTATCCAACAGCTGAAGCCATGGCGCACAAAGAGCTTACGAAGCGTGTATTGGATCTCACTGTCGAAGCACTGTAAAAAATTTGCTGTCGATTTTACAGTAATTTACTGGCAACCTTCTGATCTGTGACTTGAAACCTTAACCACTGAGCCACCACATCTAGCTTGCAGTGGTTCAATGCAATCTTTTAGTGTTAGAAGAGTTGAATCAATGCAAGCTAGTTGCGGCAAGGTTGTGGTGGTGTTGTGGTGGCTCAGTGGTTAAGGCTTTGCATCACTGCTCAGAAGGTTGTGTGTTTGAGTCCAAGCACCACCAAGCTGTCAGGATTGGGCAAGTCCCATAACCTTTGGCTTAGTTGTATCCTACATCAGCCAAAGGAGCAAATGTATTGAGTTATCTGTTATTTTATACAACATTAAGATATTACAGTACTTTACTGTAAATATGTTTTACAGCTGTTTACTGTAAATTGTACAGTACTTTTATTTTACAGGATTTCTTTTTTACAGAGAAGGTACTGATCAGGAGTAGGGTACCAAAAAATTTACAGAACATCACTTATACCATGGAACACCATGAAGGCCCTCATCAACAAGTGGAAAAATGGGCCACCACGGTGACATCATTAAGAACAGGATGTCCCACCAAAACTGATGAAAGGACATGACGAAATCTTAGAGAGGCTGTTAAAACCCTCAGGCAATCCGGCTACTGAATGAGGACACTTCAGAAGTCTGCATGTTACTCTACCTCACACACAGACACATACACAAACTGTTGCACTATGGACAAACAAAAACTCTTGCAATCTTGCACTATGAGACAATTTTTTGCACACTACATTCCTCTAAAAGCTGCTAAACATATTTTTACATATAACATCTATATTTGTCTACTAGATTCTATTCTATTTTTCTGTTGTATTCATTATATTCTGCTTTTATTATATTCTGTTTTATTATGTATCACTGTTGCACTGTGGGACGAGGCACTAAGGAAAAACATTTCACTACATTAATACATCACATGTATGTAACATCACATGTATGTGACAAATAAAGAACCTTGAACCTTTTAAAAGACGTATGGCAACCTTATTGAAGCTGCAGCAATATCTGGCATGTACTGGTCACTCCCTGCATGTGACAACAATCTCTTGTATTCTTCACATGTCTGGGCTATGTCATAGGGTGGCAAGCCCAACTAAATTTTGCCAGAGCAACTCATGAGTGATAATGGTCCACAACTGGTGTCAGGAGAATGCCAGCTATTTCTGAACACAAAAGATATTTCCAGACAATGAAACAAGCACCAACGACTCAACCTGTTTCTGTTGACACACTCCTCATGCAACCACAAAGCTCATGCCAGCTTCGGCTTTGTTGAAATGATAACTTCTTGCTAGATTCAACCATCTGAGACCTCCAGGAACCAGGCAAGTTGTACAGTCACAGAAAAGGACTCAGGTACAGAGGTGATGTAAAGGAGCAAAATGGATCCCAGCTACTGTGATTGTTCAGTCTGGTCCAGTCTCCTACAAAGCTCACACCCAAGATGATATGATGTGGAAAAGACATGCAGACCAGCTGGTGTCTTCAACAAAACCTGGTGAAAAGCCACTACAAGTGGAAACCCCTGACAACTTTCCAGATACCTCAGCCAGGAACCATCTCCTGAAGATCCCCTGCCAGAGCAGAACACAGTGCATCCTCCTTCTTCGGCCGCTGTGCCAGAACTGCATACAGGAAGCTCAAGGGTGATCACACCAACTGAGCCTTTTTGTCATTGATACCTTCCTAGGATCCTGAAAGGTTGGATGTTTAGTATTGAAGCTAATCCACATTAAAGAAAAAAAAGTTGTTATTGTTATAAAACACAGAAAGTAAAGGGGGAGGAATATGACGTGTCTCTTCTAATGTTTTTTGACCCTTACACTATCCAGTCCCCTTACTGTACTGCGTCATCACTAAATGAGTATTGTAGTCCTGTAACTATCAGTAAATGTGGTCAGTAAGCAGAAACCTTACTTCTGCCTCTGTTTGGTTTTCTTTAGTTCAATTCAATTCAATTTTATTTGTATAGCGCTTTTAACAATGGACATTGTCACAAAGCAGCTTTACAGAAATAAATGGATTCACAAAAATATATTGTAAATATATTTAGTTGTTAAGTGATTATTTAAAAAGATTGAATATATTGAGCATTATACCATTTTACTCTTGAGATCAAATCAACCGAGTCAGCCGAAAGGGCTGTGTCTCAATCAGACAAAATTGTGTTGTATTTGAATACTATTTAAAATTGTGAGTAAAAAAGGACAACTTTGTGACCGAACCAGTACGTCTTTATAAGAGCTGCATTTTGCCAATCCTGGAAGATTGTGTGTGCATTTGTTTGTTTGTTTGTTTGTTTGTTTGTTTTTAAAGTTTTTTTAAAAGTAAAAGTTTTAAATGTAAAAAAAAAAAAAAAAAAGATACGCTAGACTAAGCATCCCATGTTCACAACAAAACTGCATGCAACTATTTTATAGCCTATAACTGTAATTACATTTGATTGATTTTGCCTCTGATTTACAGCAGGTTGAAGAAAATGTGCTGCACATGCTGTCTAAAAGACAAGGCAACTCTAACATAATTACTGCCATTCTGGGGGGTTATGCTGGCCAGATGAAAGTGGTATTTGGGCCAGAAATGAACCATCACTCCTCTTATCTGGGTGTCCCACATTATCCAGCAAAATTAGCTCAGATGACCTGCAGCCAACAATCACTGATCACCATAGAAGTACAGCAGTGTACGTTTTATATGTATTTGTAAAAAGAAGTACACTGGGTACAAAAAGAAGTACACTAGGTACAAAGTAAACTATTATTTTATTTTTAACATTAAATTTTAGATTAAATGTACATTAAATCATTTATTTTTACGTAAGGAAGTTCGATCCAATATCCCAATATATTCAGAATACATATATCAATCATTTTAAATTGTAATTAGAAAGATTTCACTTCTTTCTAAAAATATAATTTTAACTTGATATTAATGTGCAGTTCTTCAGCCAACACTTAGAAAAGAAATTTGAATCAGTAAACTAACCAGTGTGTAAGGGGACAGCAAGCTCGACCTCATGTCACACCACTAGACGGCGGTAAAGACCAACAGAAACATTGGTAGACTGGCTTCTGCCACCAGAGGGAGGCAGAGGAGCACCTGCTTCAATAAAATCTGTGGCAATGGACGCCACCTGTACCTGTCTATTTAAGGAGAGCTCTCAATTCAGTCTTGAGTAAACCTTGCTAGATGTTGGTGGCTCAATTCTCAGCCAGTAACGCTGGTAATATTCTCTTGGGTACAGCTTGATAATTTCTCTGGGTTTCTGTCAATTTTAATAGGAACACCTGTACATCTGCACATTTATGCAGTTTTCCAATCAGCCAATCATGTGGCAGCGGCACAATGCATAATGCACTGTGCCTGGTTCCGAAGGTGCTCAGTAAAACTTACAGCTCGTTTCCTTATAAAACTGCACACAGTGTACCTGAGACTATTTTTTTTAAGCAAAGGGTCATCACACCAAATATTGAGTTTGTTTCAATTATTACTGTTTACTGCTCTATATAGTATTCTTTTTAATGTAGCAACATTTAATTTTTGAAGGCATCTTTGCTGCTCTTCAGCATTTCTTTGCATGTGCCTAAGACTTATGCACAGTACTGTACACTTAGGGGGGCACAGTGGCTTAGTGGTTAGCACCTTTGCCTTGCACCTGCAGGGTTTGGCGTGTATGCGCGGCGCTTGCATGCTCTCCCTGAGCTTTGGGGGTTTCAGTCCAAAGACATGTGTTGTAGGCTGACTGGCATCTCTAAACTGTCTGTAGTGTGTGTGTGATTGTGCCCTGCAATGGGTTGTCCCCTGCCTTGTGCCCCAAGTCCCTTAGAATAGGCTCCAGGCTCCCTGCAACCCTGTGTAGGATAAGCAGTACAGAAAATGGATGGATATATATATATATATATATATATATATATATATATATATATATATATACCAATCAATCATAACTTTAAAACCACCTGCCTAATATTGTGTAGATCCCCCTTGTGCCACCAAAACAGCTCTGACCCGTCGAGGCATGGACTCCACAAGACCTCTGAAGGTGTGCTGTGGTATCTGGCACCAAGACATTAGCAGCAGATCCTTTAAGTCCTGTAAGTTGTGAGGTGGGGCCTCCATGGATCGGACTTGTTTGTCCAGCACGTCCCACAGATGCTCGATCAGATTGAAATCTGGGGAATTTGGAGGCCAAGTCAACACCTTAAACTCTTTGTCATATTCCTCAAACCATTCCTGAACAATTTTTGCAGTGTGGTAGGGCGCATTATCCTGCTGAAAGACGCCACTGCCATTAGGGAATACTGTTGCCATGAAGGGGTGTACTTGGTCTGCAACAATGTTTTGGTAGGTGGTACGTGTCAAAGTAACATCCACATGAATGCCAGGACCCAAGTTCTTGTTCTGATGCTCATGTGCCCATTGTAGGCGCTTGTAGGCGCTTTAAGTGGTGGACAGGGTCAGCATGGGCACTCTGACCAGTCTGCAGCTACGCAGCCCCATACGCAGCAAGCCGCGATGCACTGTGTGTTCTGACACCTTTCTATCATAACCAGCATTAACTTTTTCAGCAATTTGTGCTACAGTAGCTCTTCTGTGGGATCAGACCAGATGGGCTAGAATTCACTCCCCACGTGCATCAATGAGCCTTGGGTGCCCATGACCCTGTCACAGGTGCATTATATGATGCATTATCATGCTGGAAGTAGCCATTAGAAGATGGGTAAATTGTGGCCATGAATGGATGCACATGGTCAGCAACATAACTCAAACAGGCTGTGACATCCAAGCAATGATTGATTGGTATTAACAACCAAAGTGTGCCAAAAAACATTCCCCACACCATCACACCATCTCCACAAGCTTGGACTGTGGACACAAGGCAGGTTGGGTCCATGGGTTCATTAGATCAGGCTATATTTTTCCAGTCTTCAACTGTCCAGTTTTGGTGAGCCGATGCCAACTGCAGCCTCAGCTTTCTGTTCTTGGCTGACAGGAGTGGAACCTGATGTGATGATCTGCTGTTGTAGCTCATCCATCTCAAGGTTCTATGTGTTGTGCATTTTGAGATGCTTTTCTGCTCACCACAATTGTACAGAGTGGTTATCTGAGTTAGGGTAGCCTTTCTATCAGCTACGACCAGTCTGGCCATTCTCTGTTGACCTTTCTCACCAACAAGGCATTTCCATCCACTGAACTGCTGCTCAGTTGATGTTTGTTCTTTATCGCACCTTTCTGAGTAAAGTCTAGACACTGTTGTGTGTGAAATTCCCAGGAGATCAGCAGTTATAGAAATACTCAAACCAGCCCAACATGGCCCTTCTTGCCATGGTCAAAATCACAGAGATCACATTTTTTCCCCATTCTGATGGTTATGTGAACATTAGGTGAAGCTGCTGCCACATGATTGGCTGATTAGAATATTGCATGTACACACACACACACACACACACACACACATATATGTGTGTGTGTGTGTGTGTGTGTGTGTGTGTGTGTGTATATATATATATATATATATATATATATATGTGTGTGTGTGTGTGTGTGTGAATGCACAATTTTATTGTATTATTATTTTATTATATTTTATAATATATTTTATAATAAACTCTAACCCTTTAGCTTTCAGATGCCATTCAGATGCCTCGCAGTGTTGACCCTGCAGCTCTTCATCATCAGAGCAGCTGATGGCTGAATTCGTCTCACATACATAACTTCAGCATAACTTAAAAAAACACACAGCATCTCATCAAGGATATCATCGTAGTGCCCTAGCGTCAACAGGTTTGGGTGAAGAAGTCCTCTACAGGTTATAAAAAGGTTCTTGTTATACTCTGTTTGCTGTTCTCCATATTTAGTTAGTTCACTAAGCTACTGTTGAATTCGTTTAGAATTTGGGTGCTTGAATGCTATTGGCTGTTGTGTAAATCAGTCAAGCAGTTTAGCACACCATCAGTCTGACTTCCTGCTGTCAGGACCATGAACTCTACATTCCCCAAACACACTGAGGCCTACAAACATGGCCGCTCTAGACTACACTTCCCAGAAACCATGGCAGTTTACCCAATCACTGGACCTTTAAACACACACACACACACACACACACACACTACAGACCTGAGTTTGTGAAGCAGGTGTGAATCAGGTGTTTTGGGAGCAGGGAAAACATGAACATATGCAGGAAAGGAGGTTCTCCAGGATGAGGGTTGGGAATCTGTGGGTTAGTCCGTGCCAGTGAGGGCATGTTTGCTGGGTTTGCTGAATACTGCTATAAATATAAGATTTGTTATATAAATATGTAAGTATACATGTAGTATGTAGTATGGCAGATAAATAATGTGACATTTCAAAGTCTATCCGCAAGATGGCGCCAAGGTATGAAGTTGAGGAAGACTTAGTGAAGCTGTAAAATAAAGGAAAGGAAAGGCCTTTGGTTCTTTGGTAATAAATCTCCCATTTGCCATCATTTCAAATGATATAAATTGTAAATTTGAAAGGACCAAGTGTTTAATCACAAGACAGCACACAGTGTGTTAGGATTTGCATTGTGAGTCACTGACAGTGAGAGAGGATGAGGGAGGGATGTGCACATCCACCTGTTTAATTCAGCCCCATCCTGAGCCAAAGGTGTGAGGAAGAGGAGCAGAGAAGTCTGGACTCTCTCTCTCTCTCTCTCTCTCTCTCTCTGTCTCTCTCTCTCTCTCTGTCCTCGCGCTCAGTGTGTTCACGCAGCCAGGATCCCCGCACGAAGCTTTGCTCCTCGCTCTTCATTGCGTTCCTCGGGAGACTGCAGTCATGGAATTGTACTTGAGCTCCTTTTGACATCAGAAAGTCTATAATAAAAACCCCAGCAGTGATTGGAGGAGACGCGTCGCCGCTCTGGATGAAGATGTTGCAGTCGTGGCACGCGCTCGAAGCGTAAAGCGCTTTCTGCCCCACATTTCTTCTCCTTTTCCGCCGCCGTGTTTGGAAATTCAAACAGCAATCAGTAATGTTCACGTTCGCTGCCTTCTGTTACATGCTTTCCCTCGTCCTCTGTGCTTCCCTCATCTTCTTCGCCATCTGGCATGTAAGTGTGTGCATCAGTCTTTCCCTGTGTATCTCATGGTCAAACTGGAACATCATTTCAGTCTGGGTTTAATAGAGCTTTAATAGACTAACACTTTTTATGACTCTCGTTTTCCATGTAAGAGGAAATCTATAGCCTTCTCCACGCATCTGCTTATTAGTAGATGAGGATCCACATTATATCTTCACATCTGATAAGTTATGCTTAGCCTATTTGCATGAACCCTTTTATATTTCAGTGTGGAATAATAGGATGCATACATGCAAATGCAATCAGTTACAATGATAAACAGAGTTCCTGTCTAAAGTCTTAATGAGCTGAACAGTGAGACATTGGGTCATGAGTTTCTCAATCACAGATTTACCTAATCTTATCCTGACTTCACCCCCAAAAAACACCCAAAATACATCATCATTTCACCTTTTTTTTACATAATACAGAAATGATTTGAGTCACCAGCTTGTATGGGGTTTTCTCTGTCCCTGATTTCTTTATACACAGCCTACACGTCATATTGCCATCTCCAAGATTTGGCCCAGCTCACTCACTCATTCATCCTGAGTTTGCTTTCTCAAGGCAACTAATGTAAAAGTGATTCAGGTCTTAATGGGGATTACTGTCTTGTCTTTTCACTCAGTGTTTTGCAGGACAAGCACTGTGGAGTTTTTTCCCCTCCATATTATTTACCTATAGGAATGTTCTGCTTGCTCGTCATAAAATATCATACAATTATATCATTACAAAACCCATTATAGTCATTACTCAATTACAGTCAATCTTATTCATAAAGGATGTACAGGAAGTACAGTGGATCACAGTGCAGTCATTTGTCTGTCCTTTCAACCTGTGCTTAGATTTAATTATTATACTGCACTAAGACTAATAAATAATAAAGGTTAACTTGAGTGAGATCTAACATAAGAAGCATGAAGATGATGCTTTGCATACTGTAGGTACAAAAATGAAAGTGTTAATGATTAAGTGCCTTGTAACCACAGTAGTGCCAGTAAAACTTCTCAATGATGGCTATGGCTCATTATATCCGTATGTGGCATCACAGTATACAGACAGTATCACCTTCTTTATGGTTTTCGAATGTGATTTTTTTTTTCTTGCTTTGCTGTTAAGTAAACCTAGAAAGTGAATATTCCAAATTCTAGTGAAAACAGACCTTCAAAGAACTTTCTCTATGTATGCAGCAGTTAATCACATTTAGTCACGCCTTTTTTAACTGCTCTTTTATCTGATCAAATTTGCAAGATTTTGTTCTTACTGTTACACACCTTACTGTTGTGCTGCTTCTGCAGAGATGGCTATTGACTGGACTCAAAATGCCCAATCATTTTCCGAATTTGTGTTTTGCGTCTTTGAAGTAGCCAGTCATATGCAGGGTTTGGGGGCGGGGTGTTGTTTCGGGGGGACAGTAACATCTATACCACACAGGCATACCAGCACCACACACAGCCCTATCACCGCGATATTGGTATCACTCCTGTGCAGAGAATAGTCAGCACGGGTCCTAAGGTGGTTCCTTTTCACAGGTTGTTGACACATTGTGCACAGCAGCAGAAGGGCTACAGTCAGTACACACCTACAGGGTAACCTATATGGTAGGTGTACCTGATAAAATGGCCATTACATGTAAGTGTGTGTTAGGGAAACCTAATAGTGTCAGTGTGTGTATACTACCTTTTGCAAAATCATATAAATTAACGCACAATAGCTAATGCATTATGTGGGTCAGTGTCTTGTCAAGAACCCTCCTGTCCCACGTATGCGTATTAGTTTTATTGTTTCTGAGGACGCACATCAGCGCAATCTGAGGGAGGCGTTTTGCTGAGGCAGTACGTTTTATTGTCGAGTTGCGGAGAGCGAGCAACCTGTTTGTCATGTTGTTGTCCTCAAGCTTAGACAGAACAGATACGGCTTTCTTAGCAGATAAAACTGCACATCCGCATGTTATAATGAGTGTTCCCAAATTAGCTTTACTTTTCTTCTAGTGCATTTTCAGTAGAAGATTTTATCAGTAATAATAATAATAAAAGCAACCCAAGTCAAAGATACATTAATATAGCAATATAAAATATAACAATTAGTTAGGCATTCTCCATATGCCCTTTTTAAAAAGTTTTTTAAAGCCTTAAATTTAAAAAAAATGTTATCAAGAACATAGACAATGGTTGTATTTGCTACATTGCGCAATATTACTTTTTTGCATGTGTTTTCTACCATTTTTTTCATGCCTTTCGTGCATTTTAGGGCTAATGTGTTAATGTTTTTCATGCTGAGACAGCATTGAAAAGGGTCTAATTGAAGTATTAATTAAGATTTTAATCAAATTATTGATTACACTTTGCATGAACAGAGTGAGGAAACTGACCCAGTTCAAGTGTGTTTCAGCCTTTGTTAACATTTAAAGAGAGCTGTTCAATTATTTATGTGCCACTTGTGTTTTCTGCATCAGAGAACATTTACTTTTTGAAATATGGATTTGTATGCAATTATTATCGAATGGGCAATCATGAATAATTCAGGATATGGTCTGAATTTTAAGGGACATATTCATAGAGGGAAAGCCTGTTTTATTCTGTATTCCATAGCACAGGCATGCACAAGTAAGCAAATTTATACAGAATATTATGGAAAACTGTATGAACCATAAATTTTATAATTTAAAATCAATTATTTATAATTTAATAATTTATAATTAAAAATCATTGTTGTTTTATCTCCTTCAGTTAAGGTTTACTATATACCTACTAAAGAATGGAGGTGATGCATGGATACGTGAGGTAGATATGTGACGATATACAGCTGTAACACCATCTCATATAACAGTATAACAAAAAAAAAAAAAAAACAAATAACAAAATCCAAGGTTATTTCCAAGTGCGGTGCATCATTTGACTCTAACTCTTTCACAATATTTAAAAAATATGAAAAACTATTACACATATATTATTAAAATATACAAAAAATACATACGGGGCCGAAATTAGAGAAAATGGTTAGGTATGTAACTGTGGTACTACAGTGAAGAGAAGGAACGCCAGAGTGGTTTTCTTTGTAACTAGTGGATGCTATCCATCAGCGCCTTGCCGAGCACAAATATCAAAGTCATCAGTCTCATGACTGTGGCTGTGATCCCATGTGGGTAGCTTATAAAAGGTCCCAACCTTAGTGACCCAAGTGGCCTTGCAGTGCACTCACAGTGCAGTCACAGAACCTCAGTGATGCACATAATCTTCTGTTTTCCTTCCTTACATTTCCTCTGGATCTTGTAGAAGCTGTAAAAGTCATCACAAGGATAGGCCACACATCCTGCTAGCAATAATAGTGTTGATTTATCGAGGACTGGAATTACTCGGTGTTGAGATCACTCCCCAGAGGTCAGATATATAATTTTAAAGTCTGTGTCATAGTGATCCCTTGTTGGAAAGTACACAGCTCTAGATCTGGCCAATTGTGTGCCAACACATCCTTGCCCTGAATAGCTGAACTGACTTTGCCAATTCCTGAGCACAGGACTGCTGTAAGACTTCTGCTATCTGTCAGCTTGGCAGGAAGGCACCTGGTGAGACAGAAGGTCTGCGTTTGCCTACTTATAGAGCTTGCTTGTCCACCTCATCATTGCTTGCAGTTTTATGCCCCCTTGATGATTGCTGTAAAACACCATCGTGGTGTTGTCAGTCTTCACTAGTATGTATGACCCCCTGAAGATTTTGCAGCATTAGACACACAACGTTCATTTTAAAGACATTGATATGATGCCAAAACAAGGAGGCACCTGTCACTACAGTTTCCCTCTTTACAGGGAAACACCTAATGTAAGGGCATGTCCCAAAAGGGAAACATGCACTGGACCAACACCTCAGGGTGCATGCACTTGTCACTACTAGAAATACATGCCTTTGTGATATGGCTAACAGGCGCTGAGCATTCAGCTAACACTGAAACACTAAATACGACTACTGGATTATTAGTATCCCAGTTAGACATAGAAAGTCGGCACATGTGCAATGTGTGGCCACTTGAAATTGCATGACTGTATGCAAAAATAAGATAGCTCTGTTTTCCCAACCAGAAGGCTTGCATGCTATGTGATTTAAGGCCTCATGCCACAGAAATGGCACAATTGGCAAAGGAATCAAGTGACTTTTTTGTGATTGAATTTTTAATCCTACCCTCTGGAAAATCCAGCTTGGTCTGACGAGCTACCAGCTGCCAAAACACAGGCCCACCTGATCCAACTGATCCAGTCGGAAGACCATCTCTTGGCCTGTGTTTTAGTAGCTGATTGCTGGTCAGAGCAGCTATATTTTTCTTGATGGTAGGTTAATGCTCATATCAAGCACTTTGTTTGGCTCATCACCTGCTGTTAGGATTGTCCACACAACAGTCAAATGTCCAGATAAGGGAGTACATACACACCCTGGCATTGGAGGAGTTTTAAGGTAACTCAAAGTAACTGCTTGGATTTCAGGCCTTGACCCTGAGCTCAAAGTTCGCTTCCATTCAACTTTGACCCAGTTTACGCTAACCGTTTCAAAACACAACCAATAAGATGCATTCTCCTCGCTTTCCCGGCAACAAAACCTTCTGCTCATTCTGTTCCAGCTGCCACAAATCAGCAAAGGTATATACTTTTATTTAGGTGGCTTATTCTTCTTAGAGGGCTCAGCAGGCATATCTGCTGTTTGCTCTACTCCCTGCTGTGACCACGTATTGTCAGAGGAAGGTAATGTCAGCAGTATTCTCATAGCCTGCAAGCGTCGCACGTCTCTGTCAGTGTTCTGCTGCAGTTGGGGCAAAGCTCTGTAAGTACTTGTCAAGAAACTCTGGACCCAAATCTATTGGGCATTCATCATATCTATCATCCAACTCCATCTCAGCTGGATGGAACAAACAGCTAGCCATCCTGAAATACAAGAGGTTGGGAAGAGGGGAAAAAAGTTCAGGAATTCACAACAAATATTGAAACTATGAGATTTACCTTATAATCTGCCACGTGTATGTGTATGTATGTATGTGTGTGTGTATGTGTGTATATATATATATATATATATATATATATATATATATATATGTGTATGTATATATAAAAATGTATTATATATATAATTACCCATTTATGCAGTTATCCAATCATTCAATCAAGTGGCAGCAGCACAATGCAAAAAAATCATGCAGATACAGATCAAGAGCTTCAGTTAATTTTCACATCAACCATCAGAATGGGGAAAAAGTGTGATCTCTGTGACTTTAACCATGGCATAGTTGTTGGTGCCACATGGGCTGGTTTGAGTATTTCAGAAACTACTGATCTCCTGGGATTTTCACACACAGCGGTCTCTAGAGTTTACAGCATTGAGTGAGACAGCAACAGCTCTGTGGGTGGAAATGCCTTGTTGTTAAGAGACGTCAGTGGAAAATGGCCAGATTGGTTTGTGCTGTCACAAAGGTATATTAACTCGGATAGTCACTCTTTACAACTGTGGTGAGCAGAAAAGCATCTCAGCATGCACAAAACATTGAAACTTGCGGTGGACAGGTTGCGCTGGTCTTTTTCCAGTCTTCAACTGTCAAGATTCTGTGAGTCTGTGCTCATGATAGCCTCAGATTCTTGCTCTTGACTGACAGGAGTGGAACCTGATGTGGGCTTCTGCTGTTGTAGCTCATCCACCTCAAGGTTTTGATATGTTGTGCATCAGCTCTGGAATCTGCTCATTCTCCTCTGATCTCTCTCATCAGTAAGGTGTTTCAGCCTGCAGACCCTCCACTCACAGGATGTTTTTTATTTTTCACACCATTCTGTGTAAACTCTAGAGAATGTTTTATGTGAAAATCCCAGGAGAACCAGCCCATCTGGCACCAACAACCATGCCACAGTTAAAGTCACAGAGATCACACTATTTCTTCATTCAGATGTTTGGAAAATTTTTCTAACAACCTTTTTCTTGTTCTTTTCTCTGCTGTTTTTAGATAACAGCCTTTGATGAGCTGCATGCGGACTTCAAAGTCCCAATTGATCAGGGCAATCCATTCCATGCAGTAAGTACATTTTATGGACTTAATGATGGTGATATTGCTTGTCTTGCTCTGCTCCTCCATACAAATGAAGTGTGTGTGTGTGTGTGTGTGAGGATAATAATAAAATAATATTTTCACAGTGTTGGAGAAGCTACTGTACTTTGCACTGAATTTAAAGTAGCTAAGTAGCTACCCATTTGATAAAGTAGCTAGCTACACTATAAGCTACTAAGAAAAAGTAGCAAACTGCATTGAAACTACTGTCAAACTAAGTTAATTCAACTGTTTAATTTTATTGTGCAGCTAATTTAATGCACAAAATAAAAAGGTACATGCCATAACAAAGAGATTTTGTTTTTCTATTTGTAAACCACTATCATTAAATTAACTTTACTTAACTACTTAACTCTAAAATAATAATAATAATAATAATAATAATAATAATAATAGCTGCAAGCAGCATTTTCGAGGGCCAAGCGCCCAGACTTGGTGAGCCATACATTCACAGTCGCACTACACTTGTTGCCTAAGCAATCACAGGAAAGCAGAGCCATAACTTTAGACAAAGTGATTCAAGAGTGATTTGTAGTTTCAATCATGATGTGTATGTTTTGACCACGGACAGTGCTGGAATTCTCTGACTGTAGGAGGAAAAGTCTAGAAGAACAAATTTCATCAGGGTGGCATTGCTGCTGCAGCATTGTTTAGACAGGTGTCAAGATGATGTGAGCCAAATGTGGTGAAGATTGGACAAAATTTGGAGGAGGAGTAGGAAAAATGGCAGTTATTAATCATTTTTGGTATGTTATTGTAATTTTTGTTACTTCTTTCATGAAATTTGTTGCATAGACTCAGGTCCTGAAGATGCCTACCAAGTTTTGTGTCAGTGCACAAAGTCATTGCTGAGATACAGCCTCACTTCTGTTTGGCGGCTCTGCCATCAGATTTACCAGCAAACCCTTTGGACTATTCAAAATTCTTTTGATAACTTCTGTGAGGCTTACTCCGAAGATGTTGTGTACCAAATTTGGTGATGATGGGACAAAATATGTAGGAAGAGTAGTGAAAAAACTGTTTTTGACAAAATCCAAGATGGTGGAAAATCTAATTAGGCAGAAATCGACGTCACAGGGTGCCTCAAGAACTCGTCTTGACCCAGAGAAGAGTGATGCCTGGCATTTAAATTTTGGACACATGGCTCAAAAGTTATGACCATAAATGTACTTCCAACTTAGGCCCAAATTTGACCCCATGGTGGCGCTAGAGCGTTGGCAGCACTTGGCCCAAATTTGGACAGAATATTCCTTAGACCCTCAACAATCAGTGTGCCAAAATTCGCAACTTTTTACCAGACGGTTCTATGGGCTGCCATAAACACCCTAGCCAGAAGAGGAAGAGAAAGAAGAAAACAGAATAATAATAATGAAACAGAATAAAAATAGGGTGCCTATGCACCTCTGGTGCTTGGCCCCCTAATAATAATAGGGTGGAGGACTAGTGGTTAGGCCTCGGCGCTCTCCCGGCCAGGGAACCAGCCCTAGCCACTGGGGTTGCACACGACACTACACTCACAGTGCCAGTCCCAAGCCCAGATAAAACTGAGGAGGGTTGCGTAAGGAAGGACATCCGGCATAAAAACTGTGCCAAATCAAATATGCAGACCTATGATCTGCTGTGGCAGTCCAAAACGGGAGCAGCTGAAAGAAAACCCCTCTTAGCTTAACCAGCTAGGTAATCCACAACAATAACAAAAAATAAGACGCTACCCCACCATTATTTGTGGCCTTAAATAGGTTCTTAGTTTTAATCAGCATATTAATTTCCTGTAGTTAAGATAGTAGCATCTTCACTGTTTTATATTATTTGATACTACTGAAATCACAAAGCCATTTTTTTTTCAGTTTTAAACACATTGTGTTCTACACTAGTGCTGTATGATATATAACATTTATTGTTGTACTTCCTATGCCAATACCATAATATAACCTTACTATTAGGTTTTATGGTTATCATACATTTAATGTGTCATATCTTTCCACTTGTAATATGTGCATAATGTTAGAAAATCATATTAAAATGGCCTCTCTGATCTGCGGGAGCAGTCCGATATGTTTGCTGCCCCTGAACTTGAGAACGTTTTTGTCATCTGCAGCGCTATATGAATAATACAGCAACCAGCTGTCTGAACTTCATCTTTCCCTGGCTAGAAACTCAGTGACTGACAAATCCAATTCATCACACCTTTAGAGCAGGGCCAACTTTCTTAGAACTTCTTTAAATAAATTAAACTAAAAAAACAAAAAATCAAACAAGCAAGCAAAAAAAAAAAAAAAAAACTATTTTTTTGTCAGTCTCAATTTGGTGGTTTAATTAAAATTGATTAGGTCATACTGCCAAGTTATCAAACAGCTGGAAAATACTGATTTTCAAAATACAGCTTTTAACATCTGAATGTTTTTCTAAAGCTATGCTTGATTTAAACTTGCTTGATTTCTATGTGACTACATTACCATTTTCCTTCACTAGGCTAATTTCACTCAGTTTTTCAGAGAAATACTTTTGCATTTGCAGCCTTGAGAATATTGATTGTATTAGTCTGTTCATATTATTAATACTTAATTGAGCCAAGCTGTACTATACAGCAATGTACTGATGCATGTTAAAATGTGTAACATTGTGCAGACTTTAAAATGCATTTTTTCGGTCTCCAGAAATAAATTTGAGTTAAAAGGAGTACATAAAGTATAATAAAACAATAAGTATAATCAGATGTATGCAGTATAAATTTATGGTTAAATTATTCATCACAGTGTGCTTTCATGACATCGTTCAGAATAATGTGCTCTGCTAAACCTTGCTAATTTCCAGTACGAGCTTATGCATGGCATCTTGCATAATGCTGTGCTGGCATTTTAAAAAACCATGAATGCACCAGGGAAAATACTGGCTAATAGCTGTTATTTTAGCAGGCATAACTCAAGAACCTGAACCATCCAGTTGACAATAATTCTCATAGTTTTCAGGAACCAACCGGGTTTAACTGCACAAATGTTTGGGTTGACTTAAACTTATATTCTCAAAAACAATAAAGATAGCACTAAACTGTACTGAAGGACTCAATTCCATTGTCATATAGTCACTTCCCAACTGGAACAAACCATAATGAGGATTAGGGATGGCATGTCACAAACTCATCTGACAAGGCTAACGTGTTGATAAGTGGATATTTGCCGTGGGAGAGTACAGTGTTTTGCGTACATTATAAGACATTGCCACTCTAGGTGCCCTTAGTTTAATCCACCCTAGTTTAATAAATTGTTATGCTGTGATGACCAGCAGCACCCCCTGGCCACTTTAATAGGAACACCTGTACACCTGCTCTTTCATGCAGTTCTCCAACAGCCAATCATATGGCAGCAGAGCAACGCATAAAATCATGCAGTCATCAGAATAGGGGAAAAAATGCGATTTCAGTGACTTTGTCTATATCATGATCGTTCGTGCCAGACAGGCTGGTATTTCAGAAACTGCTGATCTTCTGGGATTTTCACACATAACAGTCTCTAGAGTTTACACGGAATGGTAAGAAAAACAAAACAATGTCCAGTGAGCAGCAGTTCTGCAGACAGAAACGCTGTTTTGTAATGCTACTGAGGTGTTTAATTTGGGGGGAACAAGGCATGAGCTGGGTGAGAGGAGTCCATAATTATAGACTGGGCTCTTGTCCTGCACCTGGGTAAGTAAATCTCCTGGACTTGTGTGAGATCTGTGCTGATGATTTTTAATGCAGTTCTTCCAGTCCTGTGAAGGAGTTTTAGGTCATGCTCAGACTGCCAAACCACACTGTGATGTACCCAGTGAGGACACTCTCTATTGTGCAAAGTTGACCATGGTTGTGTCTTTAGTTTTTTAAGAAAGGACAGATACTGCTATGCCTTTTTGAGGATGCTGCCGGTGTTTAGGGGGTAAAAGTATGGAGTCTGATATCTAAAGCTCCTGAGAATTGCCACAGGTGAACCATTGATGTTGACAGGAGTATGAGCTCACAGTTAAACTCACAGAATTACAGAGCCAGGTTGGTGTTTTGGCACTAGATGGACAAGTCTAGAATCTTCCTTCTCTAGGCAGACTCCTTGTGTTGTCTCCAAACTTGATGATATTGTTGACACTGTATCTGTCAACAGTCATGGATTAACAGAATGTACAGCAGGGGGCTGAGGCAGCATTCCCCTGCTTACTGCCAGTGTGGATGATGTCTTGTTGCCAAACCTTACTGACTGGGGTCTGTTAGACAAAAAGTCCAATACCGATTTGGAAATGGAGCTGCCCAGGCTACTTAAGGTTAATGGTAGTTTAGATGATACAGTTCAGCATTTAACAGAATTGTAGTAAATAAAAAGTAAATAAAAAGCATTATGACACACGTGCTTTTCTTGTCCAGATGTGTCAGGGTTGAGCGCAGAGCAAGTGAGTGTCATTGCTGAGAGATTGAGGCGGTAAACAAATTGAAATGGGTCGAGAGTGTTGGGGTATGGTGAGGATAAATGACCTGATTAGCTTTCCTAGGCACTTCATAACAACAGGTGAGAGCGATGGATCGATAGTCATTAAGGTTGGAGACTGTCATTTTCAGTTTAGGCAGGTGCACAATTGTTGTTTTCTGGAAGCATTAAGGCACTGTGCATGCAGAGTATGAGAGAGTAAAAATGTCCTTAAAGACTTGTGTCAGCTGATTTGAGCATGTCTTCAAAACACAGAGCAGTATTCTGCCAGGGCCAGGAGCTTATATTGTGTAAATTTCTGCTTTAAGCAGGAAGCAGAATTAAAGACAAATGGTCAGATTTGCCAAAACGAGGTTGATGAACAGATCTGTATGCCCCTATGATCATGGGGTAGCAGTGATACCAGGTTCTGTCGCCTCTAGTTGGGCAAGTTACATGGAAAATTTCTGGCAGTACCTTTTTTAGGTTGCAGTGGTTGTCCTCGGTTATCACTTGGAGTGCTTCTGGGTAGTGGTTTTCTTGTTGTGAATAGTGACATGCAGTTCGTCTAGAGCCTTGTTAGCATTAGCATCCACCTAAATGTACACAGTGATGTGCAGGACTAAAGAGAATTCTCAGGGCAGATAAAACAGATGGCATTTTATAGTGAGGCACTGTTTCAAAATCTGCACACCAAATTATTGATTAAAAAGCAGATACTACTTCCTTTACCTTTGCCAGCAGCCACCACACTACAGTCCAATTGATATTCCTAGAGGTTTTAGACAGGTATAAAAGGTTATGCCAGAAAACTGCTAATCATACACCATAGAGGAAGTAGATTTATAAAGAAAAATGCACAAAACAACAATGTGACATACAAATAAACAAAACATTTGTTTGGAGCAGTGCAAGGCATTTTGCCATAGAACGGTGGTATTTTGGAACTCAACACCATCTTTTCTACTATGTATAGGAAACTACAGGCTTTCCTAAACTGAAATATGTTTCTCTTTTATATGGTTATCAACCACAAGAAAAGATCTAAACTTTTCACATTTGGTTACCCCAAAAAAGGGCATGGTAGCTTGGTGTAACATGTTTACCTTGAACCACAAGGGTTGGGGGTGCGAGTTCTGCCTCCGCCCTGTGTGCATGGAGTTTGCATGTCTCCCTGTGCTTCAGGGGTTTCCACCGGGTAGTCTGGTTTCCTCCCCCAGTCCAAAAACATGCATTGTAGGCTGATTGGCATTTGCAGATTGTCTGTAGTGTGTGTGATTGTGCCCTGCAATGGGTTGGCACCCCGTCCAGGGTGTCCCCTGCCTTGTGCCCCGAGTTCCCTGGGATAGACTCCAGGCTCCCTGCAACCCTGTGTAGGATAAGCAGTACAGAAGATGGATGGATGGGTTACCCCAAATAGTGAAAAGTGAGAAAGTTGCATTTTAACGTTTGAATTGATTAGACATGAACTGAGAGGATTAAGGGATTAGAGGAAACTTCTGAATGTGTTCATCCACTAAATGGCAGTTCACAGTTTTAATCCTTCTTGGAGTAGGTGGAGCAAATGCTTCAGAGGGGACCTCCTACTGACTCCATAGTCCTATTGGAACACTTCATGCTCATGTTGGGAATGACTTAGATATTTTGGAGGAGAAATGTCCTCCCAGATCTGAACCCAAGTGGTGAAATGTTATTAGACTTTTGTGCTAGCCATAGAAACATTTTGTTCAAACACATGGATGCTGGGCTTCTGAAGCGGTACAACAGAAAAGCTTTCACCATATCATCTGGAGATCGCAATTTCAAATCCTGAGATGCCAGGAGTCAAACAGAGCAAAATTGGGCATGCCCTTTGGGTGGGAGGGATGGCATACTCTCTCTCCCCTGTCAATCACAGTGAAACCAGCCAGTTGTGGGCATCTGTGACCCCATGTATGCAGAAAAGGGCATATAGCGCTTTGCTCCGTGTTATGCTGCCCTGTGATGGAACATGATTAGCAGTTAGAAGAGATGGTGTCAGAAGAAGCACATGCTAACCCTCACCCTTCCCAGTTGGTAACTCTCCTATTAGAACACATGGTTACTCATCTATGCCTTTATTCTCACCTGTGGTTGCAAGTTGTGGGTTGTGACCAAAAGAATATTGTGCCCAGTACAGGAGGCAGAAACGAGTTTGCTCTGTAGGGTTGCTGGACTTACTCTCCATGTTAGGGTAAGGAGCTCAGCAATCCAGGACAGCTTCGGAATAGAGCCACTACCTCTCAGAAAAGCCAGGTGAGGCGGTTTTGCCACTGCAACCCTCACCAGTTAAAGTGGAAGGAGCATGAATGAATGAATGAATGAGTTATATTTTGCATTCATAAAGTCAAACAGTTTTGTGATGGCTAACAATTAGCAAGCATACAATCTAGTTTATGTCATGAGAGGTATTAGCTGCCATTTATTAGTTTTGGTTAATATTAATTTAGAGTCAATAACAAACTATTAGGAAAGTGTGCCAGAAGAAAGCATGGGTAGAGCGATTCTATCTCCTGGCCAGCACTGGTAACCTGTAACAATGGAGACTCAGAGCGAGAGTTAGGATCCATGTATGTGTGGTTTGTTGAAAGAATTAAAGGTGACAGCAGGAGTCATGGAAACAATAAGGCAGTCAACACAGATCGGAAAGACTTTGCAGTGTCAAAGAGGAATACATGAGCTTATATATATACATGAACCAGGCAGTAAACCAGAAGTAAATGAGGGAACTAGGCTAGTATTCAGGAGACTGCAGTATGGGAGGGGTAGAGTTAAGAGTTTCTGGGTGCAGCCAGATCTGGGTACTCCTGGGGAATTCCTGTTTGCCACAACCCAGGAGCATTCCTTTCAACTATTTTTAAAATATTGTAGCTTTTACAGTAACAAGCTACTTTTCACCAAGTAGCGGCGTAATGTGACAAAACGCTACACCACACTTTCCCTTTTCATATAACAGGTTCAGCATTGTTTCTAAATCAAACCAATCACAATCTGCAAACTATTGTGTCTGTCTGTTCTTTACTTGCGTGGAGAATACCTGTCTGGAGGCTAACAGGATCCCACTACAGCAAAACTCTGCTGTAGATTTCTTTCCCTTGTCTCAAATAGGGAATAACCAAACCGGACAGGGGCTAAGAACTAGAGGACAGAAGATGACACAATGATTATTCCTTGATTACTTCATATGTTTTCTTTTTGAGCTCTTTGTTCAAGATCAATAACTCAATCAAAACTTTGTAATGTCCTACAGTACTAGTAAATGTTGTCTACTGTTACTATAGGCAAACACACAGAGCCTTTTACAGAAGGTTACCAGATCATAGTATAAACACTGATCTTGGGATCAGTATTTTGAAATTAACGTTATGGAGGATTTAACAGTTCTTTTGTTTCTCTCTACAGCGTGAAAGACTTCGGAATATTGAGCGAATATGCTGTCTGCTCCGAAAGGTAAAAAAAAAAAAATTTTTTTAACAAAGCACACACTATGTTATACCATATCTGTCTACTTAAAGTTTAATTAGACGGATCCAATAAAACATGGACACGCCAGCTATGAGCAAAAACAGATGTTATGATTTTATGTATTGTGGTTAAACTAGATCCTCTAGGTGCTTTAAGCTAGGTTAAACTAGGTGCTTACTACCCAAACAATGCCTACATTACTTACTGCAACCCTTAGTTCAGTTGTGGCTATAATGGTTCTTCCTATAATCCCTGCTTGAAAAAACAGCTTAGACCAGCCTAAGATGGTTTGCTGGTTTAGCTGGTCTCCCAGCCTGGTCTAGCTGGTGTTAGGGTGGTTGTAGTAGGTTGGCCAGTTTTCCTCCCAGCTTGACCAGCTTGGTTTGGCTGGCAGGTCAGCAGGCGTTGGCAGGTCCCCCAGGCCGGCTGTGCTCGTCTGTCTGGCTGGTCAACAGGGGTGTCCTAGTCTGGGAGCACTAATATCATGAACTAGTGGCATGCTTAGGCATGTGATGGGATAACAAAAATATATTTTAAAAAAA
Organism: Pangasianodon hypophthalmus; assembly: GCF_027358585.1. Lineage (NCBI taxonomy): Eukaryota > Metazoa > Chordata > Actinopteri > Siluriformes > Pangasiidae > Pangasianodon > Pangasianodon hypophthalmus. The sequence continues at coordinate 2,362,152 of NC_069728.1, read as the reverse complement.
TTGTAAAGTTGAATGTGTGCATGGCGTGACTGGCAAGTTTTACTCAGAACACAGTAGTGTAGTGCTTGTGATTGGAAAGGTCATATGCGCTGTGACAGCCATAAACAGGATTGATAGAGAGCTTTCCATCTCCTAGTCCATGTGCCATGCTGTTCAATGTGAGGCTGTCAAAATCATTAATTGATGATGTTGAATCCAGGGAGAAAATAAATGTAAATATTGTAATCAGAAATAAATGTAGCTATTGTAAATTTGCAGAGTTATACATCTCAGAAGGACTTTTGTCTGAAACATTCTGTTTCTATTAAAATTTTGTACTATGGTGCATTTTGTATTACTGCAATATGTAATAGTTATAATTATATACAAAATAAGTATACATTTATTACTGTAAACTCATTGGCGACATACATGTCTTATTAATGTCAATAACACAGTTCACCTGATGTCTCTGTGCCTAGTGGCTATGAAGATTGACATTTATTTTCCAAAACAGATGAAATATTTTATACGTGTGCGGGGCAAAAAAGGCAAAATATGGTTTAAAAAAAAATTCTATCAAGTGCATTAATTCTTTCAAGCCTACAGATGGGACCATTCAGACATCTCACTGCGAAGGGCGGAGCCTTGGAAGGGAGTAGGGCATGGTCAGGATGGATCGCAATCAATATCTGAGAGTTAACCAGACCAAATACATATTTAATTCATTGAATTATTCTGCATGTAAAATTGTGTAGCTGCCTTGCAAGAAATGAGACTGGATTGGAACAAGACTGCAAGGTCTGAAGAACACACCATATTATGCATTATACTCAATATTACGCATTATATAAGGATTTGCCAAAATGTAAGGTAAAAAAACTATGGAATATCATTCGGTAAAAATGAAATAAGTATTTATTTTTATTATCTTACTCACTTATAAGTTCATATTTGTTACATTATAACAGGTTGTTATTTTATTTTATTTAAAAGTTATTTTTTTCATAATGCTCTTTTAATAATAATAGTTCATAATTATGATTTCGGTATTCGTTATTTATTTAATTATTTTTCAATATATTTACTGTGTATATTTATTGCTGCATTTACTCATTTTATTGTTTATATCATATTTATTTATTTATTTTCGAATAAAATGGCATTCCATATAAAGCTTACGTGACCCGTATGTAGAAAGCAATGCGATGGCCAATCAGTCATGTAGCCAGAGGAAAAAGAGAAAGAGACGCACGGAAGAGGCGCGTGAAGAATTTGAAAACGTAGCGTGCGAGACCTTAATGGACCGATTCGACAGGATGGACTTCCCTCATGGGGTAAGTATCACTGAACTCTTATTGATTTTAAAATAAATAACAAATGTTGTGATTCAATAGAAACAGTAGAATGTTAAATATAATATATTGGAACTGAAGTAGCTATTATTTTTAGTATTAAAAAAGTTTGTTAGCCAGCAGCTAGTTAACCTTTTGTTGATTACGCTTGATAGTTAGCTTGTTGAGCTAAATGCTGCCTGATGAAATTTAAAGAAAAATTAGGTGTATATACTTGGTAACAGTCGTCTGAATGTATGAGTATTAGTGATTCTACCATTATATTCTGTTTTTATATCCCACCCCTTGATAGGTGACATTGTAACGAGATAATCAATTTTATTCACTTCACCTGTCAGTGGTCTTAATGTTATGGCTGCTCTGTGTAGGTTGTGAAGCCATTTTGTATAAAAGTATGCTAACAGTATTGGTGTGTTTGTGGGCACATGTGAGCTGAGGTGGCTTCCGAGGTGTCTGCTGCCATCTCCTCTGACTTTTGCTTAGTCTTTATTTTTTTTTCCCTTACAACTAGTAACACACTGCATACACTTTAGAAATCTAGTGCATAAAATAAAATAAAATACTTATTTTGGTTAAGTTTTTGAAAATAATACTAAAAAGAAAAAGCACAATCTCCAGTGCTCATCCAGTATTGAGAATGAGAACAGCTTTCATCAATATGTTTCATCAATAATATCAGTGTGAATGAATTGGGCATCAGTGTAGACTAATGTCTTCATTTATTTTATCCTCTCTGTATACAGGATGCTCATTTGAAATGTGAACCATATGAAGGCGATCAAAGGCAGCACTGATTGCCGAACTCTGGGTTCTGCCTAAGGTTGTATCACCTAAATCTGTGACCCAGGCGATTGACCTCGCAGCATACTATAAAGGTCCATCTACACAATGTTCTCTAGACACATCCAACGTTGTGTACAGACCAGAATTTGTAAGCTTAGTGACTGTTTTTGAATTCTGTTCTAGTGTATTTTTGTTTAAATAAATTCATTTTCAGTAAAAAGCTGAATGCACTGGAATTACTATTTCTTCTTTTGAGATGGTGGCAATTTGTGAAGGAAATCCACACGTGAGGGTCCATTAGATACTTTCTATGAACATGATCTTTTTGAGCACTATGCCAGTGTAGCCTGCACGGCTGAGAGATTCGGTTGTTATAATTTAGGGCTCATTCAGGGCTCATGTAATATTTCCAGAAAGCAGCTCATGTCTGCAGTCATCAGGTTCCTCAGCAACACATACAAAAAAAGGATGTATGTCAATTTGTAGTAGAGCCAGTTATCAGGGGTATGTGTGTATGTATGGTATTCGAGATGATGTATGTGAAGAATAAAACATGTTGGCGTACAGGCTGAAGAGACATCAGACTGGCATTAATCACGACCTGTGAAATGAACAGTCTTCGTTATCTCTGATTACTCTTACTAGTTGAATCTATTTTTGATGATTTCTTCCAGAGACAATATAAGGAAGCAACAAACAAATCTTTATTAATTCCCAAAAGCAGAAGATTCATTTGCCTTCATAGCATAATGCAAAGACATGGGACCAGGAATAAAGCCCTGCCTTTTTTTATCCAGAATGGGGCAAATGTAGGTGAGCATGATCTCATGAATACACAGCCAATTGTGTAGCTGAAAAAAAACCAAACATACAGTCAGGGGAAAAAGAAAGTACACCCTCCTTTACTTCTATGTTTTTATTTATCAGAGCCTAAATAACAATTGTGTGGTCCTCACCAACTTCAATAACCAAACATATAACATCAGGTAACAATTAAAAAACACAACAGATTTCAACATGTAGTCAGTTTTTCCAAAAAGAAAACCATCATTCAGAAACCAGGTCGGAAAAATAAGTACACCCTATAATTCAGTAACAGGTAGAACCACTGATAGCAACAATAACTTAAAGTAAATGTTTTCTGTAGGAGTTTATCAGTGTAGAACCCCAGTGTATGAGGGTGTGTACAAAGAATCGGGAGACAGACGGAATCTTAACTGAGCATCGAGCTCACATTTATTCAGACCGCGCTTTTCAGCACACTTTCAAAACTCAACAGAAAACAACACAAAACTTGTGGCTTTCGCTCCATCAGATTCAAGTTCACGCTTCTTGTCATGTGTATGTGTTTGTGTGTGTCTCGCAAGTTCTGCCAAGCCGTCTCGCGCTGTGTCTCTCTTCGCTCACGGGATACAGGACCAACTGAAAGGAAAAAAGAAACAATAAGCCATTCAGACTGCCGGTAATAAGGCACAGGTGAGAATCATCACGCATTACCTGCCGGTTCAACCCGCCTCTTCTCCATCCCCAGCTGACGCTCAACCACGCCCCCACCACCACAATCAGTCTCTCACATCAGTTTGGAGAAATTTTGGCCCACTCCTCTTTACACCATTGCTTCAGTTCTGTGATGTTTGAGGACATTCACATACAGAGCTCTCTTAAGATCTCTCCACAGCATCTCAATGGGGTTGAGGTCTGGACTTTGACTTGGTGATTCCAACACCTTGATGTCAATTTGCTGGTGTGTTTGGGATCATTGTCCTCTTGCATGACCTAATTTCAACCCAGCTTAAGCTGCTGGACAGATAGCCTCACATTTGTCTCAAGAATATTCTGGTATAAAGTGGTGTTGATCGTTGTCTCATCTACTTCAAGTTTCCCAGGTCCTGTGGTTGCAAAACAAGCCCAAATCATCACCCCCTCACCACCATGCTTGACAGCTGGTATGAGGAGTTTATCCTGGTACGCTATGTTTAGTTTTTGCCAAACATGGCACTGTGCATGATGACCAAACATCTCCACCTTGGTCTCATCAGTCCAAAGGATATTGTTCCAGAACTTTTGTGGTTTGTTCAGATGCAATTTTTCAAACCTAAGTTATGCTCCATATTATTTTTGGAGAGAATGGACTTTTTCCTAGCCACCCTTCCCTGAAAGCCATACTTGTTCAGTGTTTTTCTGATTGTGGTGTCATGAGCATAAACATTTAATGTGCTTACAGAGGTCTGTAGGTCACAGGATGCAGCTCTTGGGTTTTTCTTTATATCTCCGAGCAGTAAACTGGACTTGGACTGAATTTACTGAGATGCCCGCTCCTGGGAAGATTGCCAACTGAATTGAAGGCTCTCCATTTGTAAATAGTCCTTCTCACTGTAGAATGTTTTGTTGTTTGGAGATGGCCTTATAACCTTTCAAAAGTTTCTGAATGTTGGTTTACATTTTGGGATAAAATGACTGTATTGAAATCTGTTGTGTTTTTTGTTGTCACCTGAGGTTATTTGTTTGTATAAAGAAGTTGCTGAGGACCACACAATAAATAAAAACATGGAACTGAAGGAGGGTGTACTTTTTTTTTCCATGACCATATATAGGTCTGGTTGAAAATAGGTGCTTATAAGGTTTGATGAGGCTGCCAAACCTTTAAGAAGGATCATTAAAATTTACGCATTAAGGCTTATTTTCAAAATATCTTGCAGCCAACCTTCTTTCCTTGCAGAAAAAAAACTAAAAACGAACACAACCTTTTCCCTTAAAAGGCAGTTTGCTTTAAAAATAGCAGCATTGCGGCTCAGAGGAAATAGGCAGTGTTCAGATAGGCAGCACTGGACCCATTAACCTGTCACAGAGCTCAGAGACAACACACTAGGCAGAAGACTCGGATGCTGCTGGTGTTCCAATATTATTAGCTCCTTCTCTGTTATTAGCTTCTTTTAAGTCTCATATTCAGTTTTCTGCTTAGCAATAAACTTCTGATTGACCCAATTTTTTATTTTGGAGGAAATGACTTGTGAAGATAATTTAAAATAATTAGTGTATCTTATGTGTTAGTCATCAGCAAGATTAACTATTTATGGAAACAGAAACACAAAACACCTCTTGTGCAACCACCTGATAGGGAGTGTGTATGCACAAGTGGGAATGTACAATCAGTGGCCACTTTATTGGGAATACCTATAGACCTGCACATTTATGCAATTATCCAATCAGCCAATAATGTCGCAGCAGAGCAATGCATAAAATCTTGCAGACACAAGTCAAGAGCTTCAGTTAATGTATTTATAATCGCACTATTTGGTGTCACCCAGATGAGGATGGGTTCACTTTTTAGTCTGGTTCCTCTCAAGGTTCCTTCCTCATATCGTCTCCTCATATCGTTTTTCCTGCAGTCCTTGCCTCTGGTTTGCTCATTAGGGATAAATTCATACATTTGCAATTTATATCCTGAATGTATTTATTTCTGTAAAGCTGCTTTGTGTCAATGTCCATTGTTAAAAGCGCTATACAATTAAAATTGAATTCAGTTGAACTGAATGTAAGCATTAAACATCAGAATGGGGGAAAATGTGATCTCGTGATTTCAGCCGTGGCATGGTTGTTGGTGGCAGACAGGCTGGTTTGAATATTTTAGATACTGCTGATTTTTTGGGATTTTCACACTCATCAGTCTCTAGAGATTACACAGAATTGTGCGAGCAAAAATGCCTTGTTGTTGAGAGAGGCCAGAGGACAATGGTCAAGCTGACAGGATGGTTATGGTGACTCAAATAACCACTATTTGCAACCGAGGTGAGCAGAAAAGCATCTCGGAATGCACAACATGCCGAACCTTGACGCGCATGGGCTACAACAGCCCACTCCTGTCAGCCATGAACAGGAATCTGAGGCTGCAGTGGGCACAGGCTCATTCCAAACTGGACAGATAAAAATTGGAAAAATGTCAGCTGGTATGTTTCCAATCTTAACTGCCCAGTTTCTGTGAGACTTTGCCCACTGCCTCAGATTGCCTCTGACTTTTCTTATCTCTGAATCTGGCCTTCTGTCCGGCATTGTATTTTTTGCTCTCACCATAAAAACATGAGCAATAATCCAATAAATATTAGGACAGTGCACCATTCTAATGTTGGAGTAAATCACGTTGCTGTTTACATTTAAAGAGTGATAGTAATCTCTGCAGAGTGATGTGTTGCTAATTTGGAAAGAGGTTAGTAAAATCATGTAGTGTGCACTAGGAATTGGGAAAATAGACTGAATGAAATAAAATCTGTTTTATAATAAAAAGATGAATAGAGAACGAAAATGTTGTGTATATGTAGCTTCACTTATATTGTTTATGGAACCTTATGATAAGGTGTATTATTAGGTTTATTAAAGCCTTACAAATGTGTACTTACTTTTTTCTTAGTATATAATGAGTGTTACTACATTTAACTTCATTTTCCAACCTGGAAGATGCCACAGTTTCAGTGACAAATTTCTCAAAGGAAGCCTGAACAACATAATGGAAATATCAGTTCACAGGCATTCCTATATTGGGAGAATAAGAGTCCTTCAAAGAGAAAATGTGTGTACTTACTTGTTGTGCTTAATTATTGCTACTGTTAAAAGAAAAAGACAGTAATTGAAGACTAGGAACTCTTTTGAAACCCAATGCATGAGGAAATTTTGCCACAAGTAAAATGAGAACTGCAGCTGGATTAGTCACCAAAGCAAACAAACTGAGCAGATAATTGTAATGCACATTCGTGAACACATACAGTAATACGGTTTTTACGTAAATGAAATGTTCAACCATGCAGATAAGTGAAAACTTTTTCAGAGTATGTACATTGTCTTCAGATTATCTTCTAAGGTCTCATTCCTCATAAAGGAGGTATAGAACTCTGTAAGGACATTTTAGTAGACTTGTACCAATAATTGCAAAAGCAGCTAGTGGGGATGCAGAAATATAGAGAGATAAAGGAAGAAATGAGATTCAATTCAGACAGAGAAAGAGAGAGAGAGAGAGAGAGAGAGAAAGAGAGAGAGTAGCAGGTGAGTACTCACTTATTAGGTAAGTGAGGCATGAAGTGCCACTCATTCACATCCCTGTAATCCTGTAGTGAGAGGAAAGTGCACTTGGAAAGCCCTTGATAGTGCTGAGTTCAGGAGCTCAATTTTGTCAGTAGCATCCCATTAATTAGAGGTAGAGGTAGAGCAACAGCTTTGGATGAGCCAGCGTATGGTAGACGTTTAATTAAAGACATTCAATGCTCAGATGCTGATTTGGTTTGAGATTTTACAGATGAAGATTGACATTACTGCAAAACATGGCTGATTTTGCCTCATCGAACACAGTGCCAAGGCATATAGAAGAAAAGGCATAAGGCTTGAATGAGACTGTGATTACTGAAATCGAACTCATTATATCACTGTGTCTGGGCTTTTATGTAACACCTAGAATATCATTATAAATAACTGCAACGCCAACTTTTGTGCCAGCTAGATGAGGTTAATGTACGTATATAGCTGTATCCAAGAGTGCTAGATTCATTTAATGCTACATACTCATTTGGGCTAATCCAAATCTCTGGTCAGTAATAGTTTCATTTACAATAAGCCCTATAGATGTTAAGATCTAATATTCAGCAAACCTAGCTTCAGATCAAAGGTGCTGGCTGTTTAGAGTTTCTACATTTTTGTTTAGCTTGGGGAACAGACACAGTCTAAATATGGTGGAACCTGAGTGATGACAGCTAGCAGATGGTCGGTTTAGCCTGTTTGTCTGCTCCCTGACCTCAGCTCTGGATTGTCACCAATTAACTAGGCTTATACTGAGACTATGTGCTATGCTGCAAGAAATGACAGCAGCACCTTCCAGAGTGGGATGGACATCGTCCCGCCCTAAAAGGCCAGCCTTGCCCTCAAACTATTTGAATTATCTATAAAGCCCACATTGGTAAATGTCTCTTAAACCATTTTGATCAATATGACAAAATTGTTTGTATGAACGTGAAAACACTAAACACTGTGGTTGCTTTTCTAAAACATTCAAAATGCAACAAATAGCCTTAAGTCTAACAATCCCATGCCCTCTTCAGAATTTGCTCTGCCTTGGTCTGTCAGATTGATGGAATATTGCTCAGGAGCTACATTAGCACTGGTGCGCTCTGAAATATGTGTCACTCAACTTGAGGAACCAATGGGAACAAGTGAGACTGACCACAACACCACAACAAAGGCCAAGGTGATTGACAATTCTAAACAATAGGAAACAATCTAAACTTAGAGAACACTTTTTTAAAAAAAAAATCAAACACAATTGCAAGACTCAGTGACTGGGAATACAACTTGAGAGCCGTGGTTAAGATTGTGTATCTGAGGTAAGATTGTGTATCTGAATGACGATCCCGATCGTGACAATGTTCTAGCGTGGTGGAAGTTCCACAGCCACAATTCCCCCATGCTGCCCCCCTCACATGTTTAACTGCTCTGTTTCTTGTTTTCATTAAAATGAAACACCTTCTTAACAGTATTTACAATAATCAATAATTTATGGATTTCCATTTAGTACAAATTTTGTTCTGATCAGAGTATGATGTTCTGTATATTTATATTAAGAAAGGAAATATCGCAAGCGCAGATACAAGCAGAAATAACCGTGGGAGAGGGTGGGATTGGTCAAACTTTTCCAGCGGTGTGGCCAGGATTAGTCAAGAGTGTCTCTGGGCACAGGCGGGATTGATCAGCACTTTTAGAGGAGATCACACTTCTAATACACACTTTCTATGTATGCAGGACTTGTTGCCATAGTTTTTATTCATGTGAATTTCAAAGCAGATAATATAGTGATCAGATGGCGGGTCTTTAAGTACTTTGCTAGCATACAAGGTACTTTCTAATACTCAGAATCCTTAATATCCTTCTCAGTATGAATACTGAGACAAATGGACAATTCTTGAGTAGTTGTATTTCGTTACTATATTTAAGTGTTAGTGAAGTATTATGTGTACTTATACTTTACTTGAGTAGTATTGAAATTGAATATGTGTACTCTTAATTAGTTACATTTTCCAATTAAAAAAAAACAGGAGATCCCAAACTTTTTGGGCAAATGACCCCAATCTTTAACCAACCTACATGTTTTGTTTTGTTTTTCGTTCCACATTTATAAAGTAGGACTTATGCAACATTTGAACATTTATGTTAGTAACATACTGTAGGTATGTGTAACATAAGTGGGAAAAAAAGAATATTCCTTGCACTGACTTACCAGTCTGATGTCGAGGATGGTGTGATACATGATATTTTGCGTGCACATTCAAAAGCAGCGGCAACCCGAGTGCATTGTTCACAAGGTGTAGACTGCAAGTCAGACCCAAAACATTCCTGTACGTCAGGTTTCCTGATTTTATGCTCGGCGGTGTTAAACTGATGAGCTAGTGCAGCATGTCAGGATAGTGAAAAGCCTGAAAGAACGTGTGCCCTATTCATTTAAAGGTGGCTTTCTCAATGTGACTCCCAGTAACATTTCAGAATATTAGCACACAAAACCCGTCTTTGATATTTTTACTATTGATATATAAATTATTGAATGAAATAAAAGAAGAGATTGTGAGTTTCTTTCATGACCCCGTTTGTAAATTAAGCGACCGCATGTGGAGTCACAACCCCTAGTTGCACACCCAGTCTGACACATTCAGGTTCTCCTGACCAAAAAAAAAATAAAGTAACTTGTGTAGTACTTGGTCTATCCTAACTAGCAGGTTAGCTGTTATACAACTTTGTTTCCAATCTGTAGCCTATTGAATTTGTATTTTGCTTTTTATGTGAAAGCCAAAAAAGACTGCAGTAATCATAATATTCATGAGTATGAGTGCACATCTCATGTCTTGTCCAATTTTGTGTAGTGGAAGAGAATACTTGAGACAGAGACAGAGTAGACACAGGGCAATTCAGGAGAGGAAATACATAAAAGCTGTAGCTTTCTCGTATTCTTCCACAGTAAACTTACATTATCTTAGCTATCATAAAGTATATGACTTATATAGCTTACATTCTCCTTGTTTTTTTCTATAATGTACAGGACTGTGACCCACTGAATCTCTTTCACTGTTGTTCTCTTTCATTTTGTTCAGTCAGTTGTGTAATCTTTTGTGTAATCTTTCATTTTTAGAATGTTTTTTATTGTTTTACTTGATTGTTCTTTTTTATTTTGAATTTGATATCTTGTATTTACAGTGGGGTCGAAAAGTCTGAGACCACACTGAAAATCTGGGAAATTTAAAATTGGAAATAAACAGAAGGTTTTAGAATTTTAAAATAGTTCAAACAGAGTCAATGAAATTTTAATATTCAAGATTTTGCGCTATTTCTGGGTCCCAATTTAAATGTAAGCAAATGTGTGATATTGACCACGTTAACTGCTTTGTATAAAAGGTCAGATTTTCCTCATGTCTAATCTCTTCTACTGAAGCATGTGTTCAGATGACACTCCAATGGATTTGATCTAAAATGAGGTAAAAATAAGGTTTAAATTAGAAAATAATGCAAAATAGAAGCATTTTCACTCTCAGACTTTTAGACCCCACTATATATACTCATGTTCTATAAAGACTTGTAGGATATTAAATGTTTAATTATTTATGTGTTTAGATACTGTTTGGTAAAAATTTTACAGGACATGCCAGTAAGCTAGTGTACATTTACAAGGTAATGTTTATGGTGCTATAAATCATAATACCTAGCCTACGCAATCAGTAGTGTACAGTTGTTTTTTTTAGACAATGTTGACATTAATTGGTGTTATGCAGGAAGTGAATAAGTGCATTATATATACATATATATACAGTCATGGGAAAAAGAAAGTACACCCTCCTTCAGTTCTTTGTTATCAGGGCCAAAATAACTATCGTGTGGTCCTCACCAACTTCTATAAACAAACAGATAACCTCAGGTGACAAACACACAACAGATTTTAAGATGCAGTCATTTTTTCCCCAAAAAATTAAACTAATGTTCAGAAACCATGTGGGGGAAAAATAAGTACACCCTTCCTATTTCCACAGTCATTAGTAGTCAGATGTTACTAATGAACAAGAAAAGTTAATCATCAAGAAGCATGAGCACCTCTATAAAAGCAGAACTGTTGGCAGTTTGGTGTTCTGGAGCACTCAGGTGTGTGTCTACATCATGCCAAGAAGAAAGGACACCAGCCACATTAAAATAACTGCACATTATAAGGATGCAGTTGGAAGAAGAGAGATTTGACAAGCGTGTCAAGTAGCTTGCTCCCTGGGTAGCAACTGAAGTATTTCTTTTATGAAGATACAGGCACAGAAGGTAGCTAGGAAGGACAGAGAGTGAGAGAAAGAACACCAGCTCTGCAGAGGTGAAGACGGCGACATGGTGCTGACATTTCTAAAAAGTTTGACACATGCCATTGGAAGCCTAGCACTCAAAAAGCAATCCCTATTAAAAGTAGAAATCATTGGTTAGTGCACAAAGTTGAGTTTGGCCCAACTTTCTTCTCCCCTCATTAATTCCCTCCATCTGAATGTGTAAGTATTAGCTTCAGCAGTCATAGCCTTACCTTTAAATGTTCTCACATAGAAATAAATACTTTCTGTGCATCTCTTACTTCCTTGCAATGGCGAGTCAAGATTATTCACTCTTTTATATGGAGTCTCTGGTTCACAGTTGTCTCCATTTTATTGCATACATGACTAACTTTGATTTGGTAAAATATCAAATATAAGTTATAAGTTATATTTAATATCGGGTTATATTAAATATAAGTGGAAATCAATGCAAATCTTTGCCAGAACTTGATAAGTGAGTGGATGTTCGGGTTGCACTATGACATCCACTTGTTTTGTGGCCTGTAAATTAGGAAAGACCTCGATATTTCAGATATTAGTACAAAAATCAACTTCTTAAAAATTATTTAATAAATTTTTAACACTACAGTATTACATACAGTAACAATATTTTCCATCATATCTTTTTTTTTTGTGAAACAAAAACAGTTGACGCTATGGGAAATTGATAAGGTATGCTTGCAATCCACAATAAAAGCTGACCTTGTACCAACCTGACGCTATATAAACTTTATAGCCTCTCTGTGTTTAGCTTCAAATCTCTAGTTTAACTGGCTACACTTTCCAGCAGTGAGGTGGCAGTGTTGCTGCTGCTTAAAACCAAGTAGCTACTATCAAGTAACTACATACAATATTTCAATAAGCTAAATAGCGGAGTAGTGCTATAAATACTATAAATACTTTCTTTTAAACAGCATAAACAAACACAGTATATTCATAATCCATTGGGTTCTGTATCTTTTTTTGTCTGCTGGAAGGAAAAAAGACAAAATGATTTGAGAAGGTTATTGACTGTTTCTGAGACCAAGCTATTTATTGTTTTTGATTCACAATAATGAGATAATGTATAATTATACTGTATCTTATAATTATAACGGGTTCCCAGGTGGACTAGTGGCTAGCGTACGGCACTCTCGTCACCGCGGTCCAGGCTCGACTCTCGGTTAGTGAACCAACCGCAGCCACTGGAGGGTTGCATGAGCTAGTGCACTCTTAGTGCCAGTCCCAAGCCCAGAAATGGGGAGGGTTGCATCAGGAAGGGCATCCGGTGTAAAACTTGTGCCAGAAATAAATATGCAGACGGGTGATCTGCTGTGGTGACCTCGAACAGGAGCAGCCGAAAGAGGAAAAAAAAATTATATAATACATAGATAGCTATAATGGATGCTGCTTCAATGCAGTTCAGCTTAGCTACATTTAAGCATGTAGTTTGACCTGTAATTGCAAAACTTTTTTAATTGCTTTAAAATAATGGGTTTCATGAAATTCATATTCATTTGTTATCATTATTTTTCTTTTTGCCATTATCTTTCTTTTTGTCTTTGTCACTTGGATGCATCAGAAGAGTGTCAGCATTTTCTGCAGGATGGTGTGAGATCGCTTGTTGTGTGAACGTCAGTTATTTTCATTACACCGGGATAGTCCTCCAAGACCCTGACCAGGATAAAGTGGTTATATTTTTAATTCTGAAAGAGGCTGAGTGACAGTCTGTCTAGAAATTTCAAGTATTCAAAGTAAACAATTTGTATTTACATTGAACACTTTGTATATATTATATATTTGTATTATGTATTAAGAGTAAACACTTATTGTAATTGTCTAATTACAATAAAAATGACATTAAAAAATACCTTGAAGCATTAGATTGTATAATGTTGTAAGATGTCACATCTTTGGTCTTGATTTTTCTACCAGAATGTAAAAAAAACATTACCATATAACTAAATAAAAAATACAGATAAATAAATAAATACAAAGAATGAAATGAAAATGAATAAATAAAGAAATAAAATACAGAACACAACTGCTGATCCTGGAAATTTCACACACAACAGTCTCTAGAGTTTATACAGAATGGTAAAAAAAACAAACAGAAATTTGCTTTTTTGAACATTTAACCTCATGTGCTCAATCAATTTTTTAAAATAAATTGATTAATATGTGAACTCATCTTTTGCGAACTGTTCCTAGGATTTCCAGATCTTCCAAACTGTGGTGTCTAATTACTCAGAAGAGTATGTCCATCAATAATTATTAAAAATCTGTAGACATTTGTAAAGCACATGGTTGCTGCCTACCAATCAGTTATTCCAAGGCAAGGTTTAATTTACTCAACAGTTATGACACATGACATATATGATGGATATGCACCAAAGTTGAGAGGCCTACTGAGGGTTAGATTCTGAGGTCGTGTGCTAAAGGTCGTGTGCTGGAGTGTGGTCACTCATAGGGGGCTTGGTTAAGTTCAAGTGCATTTTTCTCACATGCTGTATATACCACATATATTTAAGAGTAAAGTATATTTATATTAAACATTAAGTCTATTTATAAAGTTTACTTTATTGTACTTTTGTTGCACCTCTTAAATGTACTTTCCATTTTTCACCTATGGCTATATAAGTGAATGAGACTTTAATCAGAAGTGATACTGGGTTACCATAAAAACCACAGTAATGGTAATGTCCACTGTTTGTCTGTCTTCCACCAGCTGGTGCTTCCTGAGTATTCAATCCACGGTCTCTTCTGTATCATGTTCATGTGTGCCCAAGAGTGGCTAACTGTGGGCCTCAACATCCCTCTGCTTTTCTACAACACATGGAGGTAAACATCTGAGCCGACTTCCTGTCATTATCATGGTCATATAAATGTGTTTTGTCTGGTTTGGTTTGGTCAAAAATAATATTTTTAGGCAAATCGTTACTGATATCTAGTGCAACTCAAAAGTGCGTGCTGTTTCTAAATCTCTAATTGCTATGGGATGTAAAAATTAAACAAAATTCCTATACCTCAACAGTAAAGAATCATCTTTATTAAATTATACCATAGTCTATCAGGATTAGAAGTGTGACGGCATACCACTGTTATGACTGTATACCATAATCAGGAAATCTGAAGTAGTTATAGAGTTATCCATATGCTGTGTGGAGATACTGATGGCTAGTGCCTCTGATGCTTTCAAATGTCATGTGTAAAGACGGTTTTTAAAGTTGGACTAGTTTTTAAAGAACTACCATTCCACTTGAAATTAGAGATATTTCTACACTGGATGTATACTACAGAAGGCTAAGATCAGGCCTCTTAATAAGTCTGTTTATTAAAAACAGGCAACACTTTATTGAAATAGTCTGTTTAGAGAATCTGCAATGCATCTATGTACTGTCAGCAGATTTAAAATAAATACTGCAGCAGTCCTAAGTGTCATTTACAGAAAGTGAGTGAGTGAGAATCTCTATTGCTTATAGCTGTGGGGCTCAGGTGGCATGCACATCAAATGGATTTTGGGAAAAAAATAAAAATAAAAATAAAAAAAAAGACCCACTAAGAGAACATGCTGCAGCCGTTACTGTTCATGTTACAAACGTATGTGAGGAACTGGTTGTCTTGCCCGTGTCTGCACCTCCAAAAGTTGTACAGCTTTCATGATCCTAAGCCTCCAACATCACCACATCATCTACTGCCTTGTTGTTTTGACCATCGGCAGCTTATCATTTGCCCGTTTAGCCTTGTCTAGTTTATGCCTGATTATTGCCTAGCCATTTGTTTGTCTTCTTTTAATAAAACCATAAGCCTGTACCTGTGTTTTTGTGTCAGCCTTCATGGCACAATTATGAAAGTTGGCCTTGTGATATGAGGGTGTACTTGTACGTTTCAGTGCTAGTTACTCCAGCAAAAAGGAAAATGAGGTGAACTAGTTTCACTGGCAAGGACTGAGGGCAAAACATCTCTGTGGACAGGATTTAGATTTTCAGATTCAGCTGATTTTTGATAGATATTTTGTGCATAATTGAGGTTTATGTAGTCAGGTAGGGTTCTTGTGTATCTACTGTCACGGATTGATAGCAGAGGTGGATGCAAGTGCAGATGATTTATTAAACAAACACAAGGGTGAGCATAAGAGCCATAAACATGAACTATGGACTCAAAGCAAGAATCATACAAACTAGAAGCGACAGCAGGGCACACACAGAACAATGACAACAACAACCGCTTGACAAAGAGTGCTACATAAGACAGGACTTGTATACAACTGCTCAATATCCCACTACGTGATTCAGGTGCAAACAGTCATGTGACATGGTGAGTGTCATGGACAGGTGCTGTGCAGTGGCTGATGGGTAGTGTAGTTCTGCGCATTTGGCGCTCCCTTGATATTTACAAGTGCTATATTTACTAGCTGCAGTGGTATTAACCAAGTTTATAGTCTATAACATGTTAATTGTTGGAGGAGCCGCATACTATATGGCTTCTGATGCTGGCTTTCTCATGAAGGACAGACGGAGCATGTAGCATAAAATCCATCCAACCTGACTAATCTCAGCAACAAGACCAATCTTCCTTGTCAAGGCATCACCACACAGTTCTTTTTAGCCATCCATTGGGAAGATTTTTATATTTTTATATATTTTTTATATTTTATATTATATATTTCGCAAGCCTGAGCTAACAACAGCTATGTTCACTCAAGTCTCCTATACGCCTTGCTAGCAATGGCACTTATATTAGGTGATACATGCCTTTGCAAACAATGGAATGAAATGAAACTAAAAATAAAATAAAATAAAATGTTATTAAAACAGTACAGCTTCCTGAAGAGCTTTTTAGACCAGTTACAGTGCCCTTCACCGAGGGGTCAAAAGGTTAAAAAAAAAATAGTATAATAACTGTACAATTTTATATACTCCTGATGTTGGTAAATTACATATGGAAATTACATATAACACTGAAGCTGCGTAAATATTAAATTATTTAGTTAAGGAAAATCCCTCTACTTCTCTCTTCTGCTTTTCAAACAATGTAGTAATGCAGTTTTGCCTTTTTAAAAAGTAGGATTGCTTGAAAAATCATTGTATCCTATTTCAAGGGACAAAGTACACCTGTCCCATTAAAGCATACTGGTGATATAATTACTTTGTTCTTATGCTATAATATCATACAGGTGTACCAGCTGTTCACAGGGCATATCCTGGATGTCTAAAGGACAAATGGAATTGCCTACACAAGAACTGTGTGTGTGTGTGTGTGTGTGTGTGTGTTTATAAGCTGACCTAAGCACTACAGACAGTACTACAGGCTACATGTGACATTCTACACACTGAAACCACAGTCAGTTGAAAAGGCCAGAAAATGAGGGATGGGCAACTCTTTTTGGTTTATGGCTCCAAATTTTTTTTAATAAATTCATTACAATGCAACTTGGCAAACTACATGAAATGGTGCAATGAAAACAAATAATCTGATTTAAAGACAATGAAAAAAATGTAAGTGATGCTGTCTTTATACCTGTCTATGCAAACAGAACAGCTCGGAGTAATGTAGCCATGAAAACAATTACTACTTTTTAAATGAAAATAATTACTGTCAGCCGTGATAAATCTGACTGAATGGTCCATTACAATGTCCACCTTGAAAATGCAATAAAATTCATATGCAATGGGGCAAATAGTCAGCACCCCTTTTATCTTATAATAGATACTGGCTATGTCTAGTTTGTTTTAATTCTGTCAGGTATAACCTGTAAAATGTAGATCTGTTCTGTGGCACATTTTCATTATGCTGTTCTTGGGTTTACTGTGTGATTTAAATCATCTGGGTTTGATGATTCTCAGTGATTTTATTGTACCCTGTTAGATTTTTTTCAAAGTCTGCTTTGCTGTAGAACATATAAATTGTAACACACAGGTGTTATGTCACATTCACTCACAGTAGTAACACACAGTGACTCCAGCTGGGAACCACCAGGAGATTCAGTGTAGTTCGAACCCTGATTACAATCTGCACATTTAAAAGCTCATGCTGAGTGCATTGTGGAAAATCTACTATCCAAAAGTTGTGATTGGATTATTACCCAGCAAGAGCCTAAAACAGTAGGGAAATGATGTAATGTTGCGTACTACCCACCCTGTGTTCTTCCCCATTTTCGGCAGGTACTTCCACAGCCCCACAGACACCAAGGAGCTGCTTTATGACCCAGCAAGTGTCATGAATGATGAAACGCTTAAGTTCTGTCAGAAAGAGGCTTGGTGCAAGATGTCCTTCTTCGTGCTTTCCTTCTTCTATTATCTCTACTGGTGGGTGTCTACCATTAACACTGCCATTACAGCACTGCAACTTTCTCAAGAGAAGTCTAAAAAAACGGATTTGCATACCTGCTGCTGAAAGGGCATACTTTCATGACCATGACACATATAAAAAAATAAAGCACAGGATTGTGGCATTGTAAATTCTTTTATGTTCATGACGAGTGATGCAAGCTGTGATCTGGTACAGGAGTAAACAGGAGTGGACTTAGATGAATACAGAGGTGTGGCTGTGATATAAAATGAGCTTCTTCCTTTTAAAAAAGCCAAATGTGGGCATATGATTAGATTTCATGGTAGACTTTTTCAGCTACAAACACTACAACATAAAATGTTGTGCAGTCTAGGACAACCGCGGAAACCCTACAGGAGCTATATTTGTTAAGAGTTTGTTCTTGAAATAAGACGAATGGCAGATTTTCACTTTGTGGGTTTATCATTGGAACTGAATGCTCATGGGCGAGTAAATATAGCTATACATACACAAAGATGCAATTCTTTGTAAAACTCTATATATGTAGCTAATCTACTGTGCTTCACACTAGCTTCAATTGTGAAAACAATTTCTGGATTTAATTTCCAAATTGTAGTTTTATTTATTTAGGCTAAAGAATTATTTGATGACTGCTATCAGTGCAACTGTTGTGCATGAAAATCCCAGGAGATCAGCAGTTTCTGAAATACTCAGACCAGCCCGTCTGGCACCAACATCCATGGAACCAGTTAATGTTAGCATTAAACATTAGAAAGGGGGGAAATGTGATCTCAGTGACTTTGATATTTTTTCCTCATTCTGATGCTTGATATGAACATTAACTGACACTTCTGACCTGTATCTGCATGAGTTTATGCATCACACTGCTGACACATGTTTGGCTAATTGGATAACTGCATGAATTAGCAGGTGTAAAGGTGTTCCTATTAAAGTGGCCGGTGAGTGTATATCTAATCCACTTATGTACCCCAAACCTGCATAATTATTGTTAGCAATTACGATTGTGAAAAGAACAATTTGGATCAATTTCAAATCAGATCTTATATTGTTTCTGTAGATAGTTTATTTTCAAAGATTATACTATATGGCCAAAAGTTTGTGGACACTCTAGAAGTAGCAGGATGAATTCTGAAGCATATAGAGTGATACTTTCTGCAATGCTGCAAAACTGATAGGACAGTGCCTCACAGTACAGATGGATAATGACCCAAAACATACTGCAAAAGCAGCTCAAGAGATTCTTAAGGTAAATATTAAATGTTCGTAAATGTCCGATGAACCTCAACCCAACTGAGCAGCTTTTCACTCACTGAAGACAAAACTGAAGGCAGAAAGACCCACAAACAAGCAGCAACTGAAGGCAGCTGCAGTAAAAAGGCCTGGCAAAGCAACTCAAGGGAGGAAACTCAGCATTTGGTGATGTCCGTGGGGTCCAGACTTCAGACAGTCACTGAGTCCATACTATCCAAGTATTAAAAATAATCCTAATATTTATGATTTTTAGTTTTTTGTTAGTTTGTTTTTAGTTTTTAGTTAATTGTTAGTTTGTCCAATTACTTTTGAGCCTGTGAAAAATGGCTGTAATTCCTAAGTCGTTAATGCAATAGTTTTGTTAAACCCCTTGAATTAAAGCTGAAAGTCTATACTTCAGTCACGTCTTGATTGCTTCATTTCAAATCCATTGTGCTGGGGTACAGAGGCAAAATTACCAAAATTGTTTCACTGTCCAAATACTTATGTTCTGACTGTATATAGGAACATTAACCTACTGTATGTAAATGATTTGGAATTTTTTTTAACTTACAGTATGCTTGGTGGAGTACATATGTGGTTACTGATTGACTAACTGTCCTCAGCCTGTTTCGCTTAATAGTTATAAATTGTTTTATAATCACTGATTTTTGCATTCACATAAATTCTGCATCAATAATTTGAGACATTATTATTATTATTATTATTATTATTATTATTATTATTCTTTTTAATGTGTTCTTATGAATTGTGTTTATATGTATGAAATGAATTTAATAGTTTTCCATTCTTGTCTTCCAGTATGATCTACAATTTGGTGACCTCATAACAGTTCTTGGCACAGAGGAAAATATTGGGATATCAGAGACTGTTTTCTCAAACTTGTAGCATTAAACTAATCACTGGATCTTAAAAGAGAACCTTTAAACACATATTTGTTTGGCACCTGAAGAAATACGGCTTTGGCTGTACCTATGAAACCATCAAATTCTGGAAAGCCTACAGGCTGCACAATGTGAGGCACTTGGCATAATACATTTAGCACATGTAATTAACACTGCACAGACCGCCTCAGATATATCACATGTCCTTCAACATATCCAGGCTAGAAATGAGATCCATGCAGGTGTTATGGGAAATTATGGCAGGCTTAAGCGAGTGGTGGATTTTTACCAGGCCAGTGTGTTTGTACGATGTAAAGACAAAAAACAGTTTTAATATGAATCACATGTTTCGTCTTTTGTGTATATTGCAGAATCTGTATAATGCTCTGTTTTTTGCTGTTGTTAGTTGTTTTAGAAGGATAAATGTGAAATGATCTATATTTACATATGATAGAGAATACATTATGAATACATTATTATTTATACAATATTATTTATATACAGAGAATACAGAATTACACTCAAGTCTTCCTGTATTTAATATGTGTCAAGCTATTAGTCAATTTAGGCAATATGACATTTTCGCCAAAACACCTTATTCTCACATGCTCGATATTTGTTGAGAGGGAGAGTGTGATCACCAGTTTTTTTTTTCAGTGCCAGAAAATGTTTTACACATAATCCCATGGCAAAGAAAAGGTGCTGAACACTTCCAAATTTTTAAACATGTTTAACTTTTCAGAAAAGCGTTGAAGTCTTTATTATCACCCAGCTAATCAAGTCCCAGCTCAGGGAGCAAGAGAAAAGAATGGACATGTAGGAAAGAGTGCCAGGAGAAAAAAATGTGTCTTTAATGTTGCAGTGTCACTAGCAATAAGACATTTGTTAGTTTTGGGACACTGGTATCCGATGTCATGGTCCCACTTTAACTGCAACTATATACAGTAGCCTAAATGTCTCTTCTTCCATAGTTAGACAAACAGTTGAGAAATAAAGCTAATCTTTATTAATAATAATATTAAAAAGCCTAATCTAGATAGAGCTAGCTAAGCTACATAGCTGGTACCAGTTAGGACTAGATAGTGGTAACATACTACTACTGCATTTTTTTTTTTTTTTTTTTTGTATAAGCACAAAAAGCTCCACGCAGCATTTTTTCCATTCGAAGAAGAAAAAACTTAGTTGAATGCAGCCTGAAAATGAGTGTCTGGAACACCAGCGTTTCCGTTGCAGTTTAAAACAAATATCAAAAATGTTTTCATTGTTCATTATTGCAGAGTTGGAGTGTCAGATGCTTTATGCCATAACAGCAGCAATGCATAGAAATTAATTTAGATATGAAGTGAATGTTTAAAAAACAACCTAAATTGAGAATCTCCAACAAATGATTCGAGCAGTACTATGTGAAAATATCCATTCATTAATTATTTAATTAAATAGTTAGTTAAATAGATAGATAGGTAGTTTGTTTGTGTGTTGTTTTAAGTTTGTCTGTTTATCTATACATACCTCATTTTTATAAATGTCACCACACCTTTTGTCCTGCTCCTTGCAGCCTCCTTAATCAAAGTCCTGACTGTCAAGCCTTTGAACAAGGGGCAATAGTGTTTGATTCTTCTTGTAACTTTTCACAGAAAAGTAGTAACCACAAAGATCATTGTAAAAACAAAACATTTGTTTTACCACGTAACAATTTTTTTTTTATGAAAAGGAGATCCTTTCTGATGTTGGTTGAAACTTGTGTAATAATAATAAAACTCCCTTTGGTAGTTTGTAATACAGCTGTCATTGCCTTGTGTAGTTACACATAATGTATGATGACCAGGCATTTTATATCTAAGGATTATGTTTCCATCTGATATTGGTTGGATATATTTGTATATTAAATAAAATAAATACTATTTTAACATCATGGAATGGAATACTGATCCTGTATTGTGCTAGTAAATATGGTTTCCTACTTCCTTTGTTTTCTAGTCTCCTTGTTTTCCAGGGTTTTTCAGTGTTTCCCATGTTCTGACTCTGTAATTTGACACTGTATTGTCCCAGTTTATCCCAATTTACAACCTTTATATCACATCTCTGACTCAGACTTCTTTCTGCTCCATACTCCATTCCTTCTCCTAAGTCTGCCCCAGTTTAGTCCGTGGCTCTGATCTTAACTCTGTCATTGACCTTGACACTGTCTCTTTTCCTGCCTCTATTCTCTGGCCATGATCCAGTCCCAGACTCTGTCTCAGCACATGATCATCATGTCCTGAGTCTAGGCTCTTTAGCTGTGTCCCTCCACCTGTTTCCAGTGTCCCATAAGCTAACAAAACATCATGTAACTATGTATATACTGTCCTCTAATTTTCTCTCTAATTTTTGTTTTTTAATTTCTATGCATTTTAGACTGTTTTTCATGCTCCGAGCTATTGCCATTGTTGGAATCTAAAACCTTAAAAATTTATTTGATAATATGAGCAAGCTATTCTTAGTTCTTGAGCTATTTAAAAAAATCTTTGATAATAAATCTATGTACAGTTTTTGGGGCAATGATACATACCCTAAGGAAGGAATCGTGCAATCAAGAGTGTGAAATATATCTGCTTTATTAGTCCATGGGTGACAGAGTTTTCTTATAGGGGCCTTTGATTCACACATTCATACATAATTTCCTACTCATATCTTCCTTGAGCTCAAAACCGGTAGTTTTAACCCTGTCTTTACAATGAGCATTTCTGTCATGAGCGTCATTCTCACATCCCAGCTCCACCTACTCGCCCTCCACATCACATACTCTGTAATTCAGGTTAGTTAAAGATGTCACTGGACTATGGACTAAAATTACGTATTTGTTTCACAAATTCCCTGATTAGTGTCAGCTCCAGGATGTCTTGAGCAGGGGATCCAGATGTGTTCCTCAGGACTGTATCCCTCCAGGTCTGTGAAGTACTGTAGATGCCCTCTGTGTCAATGAGAATCAGGAATAGCCTGTATTGTGTATGCTGAAGGCCCTTTGATGTCCAAGGGGGTGGTCATCTAACGGGCTAGACATTACAGCCTACAATTCTCTGTTTCTGATATCATAGTTCCTATCAGCTGGTTTGAGCTTTTGTGAAAAGAAGGCAATTGGATTAATTTTAGCTGCGGATCCCTGATGTTGGGAAAGGATCCACTTCAACAATGATGTACAGTTTGAGTTCAGGGTGTTGAACCAGTGATGAACCCACGCTTAGGAATTAGGTGAGGGGTGCAGATGCAACCTTAGTAGTTTGCTGATCCTTGCTGATAAAGTATCCCATGGAAGTGACTTAGGGATTGTGAAATGCATGCTTCTTAGATGAATAGATGGTTGGCCAGATGACTTAATGTGCTAGATATGATATTCCAGTTCTCTGGATGAAATCACAGCTTGATAAACTTGCCTGTAATGTCCCAGAAGACAGCATTAACAAATGCCTGGAACACAGAAGGGGCTTTAACCAGGCCATATGGCATCACCACATATTCATAGTAAACAGATTTTGTGCTAAATACCATCTTCCACTTGTCCCCCTTTCAAGTTCTAATTAAACTTTAAGTACCACACAGATCAAGCTTAATAAAGATGGTGATTGATTTGAAATGATTTACGGTGACTGATTTGTGGTGGAAGTCACAGAGGGTGATGGACTTAACAGTGATTTGGTTGATGCCACAATAGTAAATACAGGATTGAAGGTTAGTGTGCTTTTTTTCCTGAACCTGAGCTGTGACAGCTTGACATATTGCAATAACACCTGCTTCATCCATGCTGGATGTGAAGTCTTCTGTCATCAACTGCAGATAGGAGGATGCAAGTGCAGGTTTGGGTTTTATTAAATGAAGCTGAAGCAAACAACTAAAGAGGTTGAGGTTAAGACCACACTCAAAAAAACATAAATATGCATAGGTTTACATAGGTCTACATAGGTTAGCATAGGTCACACAAACAGCACACAGGCAAAAACAGGGCAAGATAAAACTGGTAAATGACTAAACAAATCAGGGTTAAACTAGAGAATCAGACAAGCACATATAAAGGGTTAATAATATCACAGACTATATAGCTGGAGAGAGACATTGCAATAGTTGATTGAGAGTATGGGTTATTTAAAGGAGCATGTAGTGAACAAGTGTGTGTGATCAGAAATCTCGCAACTGAGGCCGTGATTGTTTATATCAGCTATCATGTTTTTACCCCCCAAAGCCACCTGCTTCTTTACGTTAGAAACTGACATGTTTCATACCATTTCCTGTTTTTGCTTTCATATGGTTCATTTTGTCCTAGATGCTCAAGCACCCTGACCGTGAGCAAACAACTCCAATTATGCGGTTTGACATGTGTGGCTGTCTCGCCTGCAGTGACAGATGGGCAACCTGTCAGATTGGTCAGTGCCTCAAATGCCCACACATGTCAACACACATTACCCAATAGGCCAGCAGTACAAGAGCTTTACCTGCTTATTTGTTCCCTTCTCTCTTTCATAAAGATGTTTTAAGTATTTCAGGGCATACACTTTATTTCCTTTTTTCTCTTTTATGAAATGCTATTGTTTTATATGAGCAAAACAATTAAAGAATGAAAATAAAGATTATTTAATTAATAAAATAATGCAATAAAATATAACCTAGGAATAATTCAAACTGATGAAGAGACTGAGAAGAGAATAAAGATAAATTTAGCACTGCCTGAAATTCTCATGTCACTTTTCACAGGTCATTTTAGCCTTGGAGACAGCAGATTCAAGATTCAAGATTTTATTTGTCAC
This sequence comes from Pangasianodon hypophthalmus, assembly GCF_027358585.1. NCBI lineage: Eukaryota > Metazoa > Chordata > Actinopteri > Siluriformes > Pangasiidae > Pangasianodon > Pangasianodon hypophthalmus. Next base: position 2,337,475 of record NC_069728.1, on the reverse strand, counting down.
ATACACAGTATATAACTTGCAGTGAAATGAAAACCTGGCCTACTGCTCCTTACTGTACACTTAAATACTTAAATTAAAAATAAGAAATTAATAAGAAGTAAGAAATAATAAGAAATAATAAGAAAAAATAGGAATGTACAAATTATGCAGTTATGTTACATGTAGTAACAATACAAAGTGCAGTGTGTGGAGTGATAATGGAGTGCAAAGTGATAAGAGAGTCTTTATGGATTCCTGAGGGATTTGTATTGGGGACTGATCCGTGTTGAGGAGTCTGATGGCCTGAGGGAGGAAGCTCGTCCTGAGCCTCTCAGTTTTAGCCATCAGACTACGGAAGCGCTTTTCTGATTGCAGCAGGCTGGATAAATATTTACCGGGGTGGGTGGAGTCTCTGAAGTTTTTAGAAGCTTCGGTACTGCATCGCCTGGTGTAGATGTCGTGCAGAGAGGGGAGAGCAGACCTGGAGATGCGCTCAGCTAAGTGCACCGCTCTCTACAGGGCTTTGAGGTCCTGGGTTGAACAGTTTCTGTACCACGCTGAGATGCACTGAGACGGTAAACTAGCCCCAGTACAGAACGTTTTCAGGATCGCTGGGAAGACCATGAATTTCCTCAGCAGTCTCAGATGGTACAACCATTGTCTGGCTATGTTCACATGAACTTGGATGTGATGAGTCCAGGTCAGGTCCTCAGAGATGTGTACTCCAAGGTACACAACACTCTCCTCACAGGGGTCCGACCAATTTTGGGGTATATTTCTGCTGCTGCGTCTTCCAGCAGTCCACAACCAGCTTCTTGGTTTTGCTGACATTCAGAGAGAAACAGTTAGTCTGGCACCAAGTTATTAGTTTCTCCACCTCATCAAGGTAGGTAGCCTCGTTGTTGGAGATCAGTCCCATAACTATTGTGTCATCAGCAAACTTGACGATAGAAGTGGAGCTGTGAGTGGACACACAGTCATGTGTACAGAGAGTAGAACAGGGGGCTCAGGACGCAACCTTGTGGGGCACCAGTGCTCAGCACTGCAAAAACTCCTCATCTAGTCAAGACTTGCAATCTTATTTCTAGCCATAAAATCTTATTGATCTTATTTTAAGAATAAAATACTATGCAAGAGCAGGCCGTGTAAGATTATTATGATTGTTTTAAGATTATTTATCTTTTTTTCTTACTTACTTAGCAAAGCTTAAAGTTAGTTATTTTACCTGCAAATTAAGCTTATTTACCATCACAGGCATCATTTGAGGCCAGCCTTGTATCTTTTAAGACTTTGTTTTAACTGTAATAACTGGTTTTAAGGTTGCCCAATAAAAAATGCTCAATAATCACACTTAGGACTTGTTCATTAGTATTATTTATTCCAAATGCTTGTTTTATGTCAACACCAACACGTTTATTTACAACCTAACAACAAATTATAAGACTCTGCAGTATTAAGTCATCACACTCTTTCCAATTATCCAGTATGGTTTTTAATTTCCAGTTTTAAGTGCAATGACATCTTCCAGATTATATTTTGTCAATATATACAGACATTTTTTAAACTGACTAGATAATATGACATCGGATCGAGGAGCTTTTCAGCATCTATAAACTCTGTTGCCTGGTATTTTGAGAAGCAGCAAGTAATGATTTTGCTTTGTTTTTGCATAGTAACTACTGTGTGTTACTGAGTCTTCATTTGAATAAATAATTGTTGATAATATGTATGCGTGATCTTGATTTTAATAATCTTGTTTTAAGTTTAAATGCTTTGTCTCATTTTAAGTCAGAATATATAATGATGACAATGCTTAAATTAAGAGGAATTATCTTGTTTAGTAGCTCTAGTTTTAAGATATTTTCACACAAATTAAGATAAGCAAACTGTTAAAAAATTAACAATTTTAATGCTTATTTTAAGACATTTTGTTCTTTTCTAAAGCCTAGATATGGTTTCTTATTTCAAGAAATCTTTCCAAGTATAATTATCTTACTGCACTGGTGGATAATTTGACTTGTTTCTAGTCTGTATCTTTTTAAATCATGCATTTGTTTCTTATATTTAGACGGTTATTTTTTGCAGTGAGTGTGATGGTCTTGGAGGTTAATTGGCCCACTCTCACTACCTGGGGTCTGCCTGCGAGGAAGTCCAGGACCCAGTCACAGAGGGGGCATTGAGTCTGAGGTCCCTGAGCTTGGAGGCCAACCTGTGTGGGACTATGGTATTAAAGGCTGAGCTGTAGTCTATAAACAGCAGCCTCACATAGTTCCCTTTGTTGCTGTCAGTGTGGGTGAGGGTGGTGTGTAGGACATGAGAGATGGCATCCTCAGTAGACCTAGGGTGGGTTGATGGTGACAGGTATGGAGGAGCAGATGGAGTTTTTGATAAGCCTCTCACAAACCTTCATGACAAGTGATGTGATGTCTACAGGATGATAGTCATTTAGACAAAAGTACTGTTAAGTATTGTTCTTTGGCACAGGAATGGCAGAGGGTGTGGTCAAGCTCTGGTTTGTGAATGGAGGGTGGAGTTGGGAGAATGAGTGGTAGTGATGAGCATGCACCTGTGCGTGAGCGGTTGTGAGGAGATAAAGGGAGGAAACAAGAGAGCGTGGGGGTGCTGAGTGTCATGAGAGCAGAACAGCGAGAGCTAAGCTAGATTTTTTGTGTGAAAAAAAAAAAAAAAACCCTTGAGATTACATCAATGTGTTAAAAATGGGGCCTCAAGATGATCCAGAGGCCTTTACTGATCTCTTCAAGCATGCAGCAGCACCCTGGGACTGGCCAGAGACCCAGTGGGTAGTCCGACTTCTTTCCCTACTGTCAGGGGAAGCCCAGCTCACGGCCCAACGTCTGCCAGTCATGAACCTGCTGGAGTACCTGGACCTGAAGAGAGCGATCTTGCTACGGGTCTGTAATAACCCCGAACAACACTGTCAGCACTTCCAATCACTTAGTTCAGTGAGCTCAGCCGCCCATTTGGCTTCACCCAGCAGTTCTGGGACACCTGATAAAGGTGGTTGCTGGCAGAGGGGCACAGTAATGAAGAGGTTGTGGACATCGTACTGGAATAGTTCATTGCTAGACTGCCTGAACTGACGGTGGAGTGGTGGAAGGAAGAGGTGGTATAACTGACTGAGGACGACAGTCTGCAGCATATCCGGGGGCAGGCAGCCTCCCCACTCTCTCTCTCTCTCTCTCTCTCTCTCTCTCTCTCTCTCTCTCTCTCTCTCTCTCTGGACACTAGAATGTTATGAGGAACGGAAAGGAGAGGCTAGCTGCAGTTCTACAGGATCCTGCAGATTCAGACATAGAGGATCTCACTGATAATGACTCTTCTAGTAGCTGTGAAAGAAAGGAAGTTGTCACTAAACATCCATATACCAAAACAGTTCTACCAACGGGCCAGAATCTGGAAAAAAACTGACATTCTGATGTTCCAGTGTCCAGTAAAGATTCTGTACTGTGCATCATTACCTTCTCTTCAGTAATAATAATGAGCAGGCCAATACCATAGACAGGTTCTTCAAGATTCGTCACGTTTGACCAGCTAAGAAAGCAACGCCTTCTTATTCTACCAGACAACAAGCAAAGCATTAATGAAGTAATGGTGGCCTACAAAAGTACAAGGGCTGGAAAGCCGAGGCAGTACATATCAAACAAACCAGATAAATGGGACTTTATATTATGTGCTGGTCCTGCTGCTCAGGTATCATTCATGACTTTTTGCTTTATGAGAGAAAGACCACCTTCCTCACTGTTTCACTCCCTGAGGCAGAGAAGAAAATGCTTATGGGATAGAAGATTGGGAATACTCTCTGCAGGACAGGGAGTGAGCTAGGTAATACCGTTGTTTATTTTAACAACTTTTTCACAACCATCTGTCATCAATGAGTATCAGAGGGATTCTGACATAAATAAAGATCCGCTGTATCAAAGGGATTCTGACATAAATAAAGATCAGCCTCAAATTAAAGATCAGCTGTTTCTGTAGGATTTTCTTGACATCATCTTGGTTTCATCCGGCTGATGAAGCCATGGTCCGCAAACAGCTTACAAAGCATGTATGGATGCATATAGAGATCTCATTTTCAAAAGGTATCAGGGGAGGGGTACAAAAGAATGAGTTGTTTTTACTTTCCAATTCCACACCATCTATTAAACAAGATCTCTTTCTCTGTAGCAAACTTAAATAAGTCTGGTGATCCTGCTTGCTGTACTACAAAATACTGTGTAATTGAAAATTCCAAACATGTTTAGGCTACTTAGATATGGTAACTGTCACTCCCTTTCCCAGTATTCCCTGTATTGCAAAATCCCTCAGCCGCAATTATACAGCAGCATCTGACATTGAAGAATAAATGGACACATAATGTTAGTTTTAAGGACATCAGTATCTTTCAAGATTGTTTAAGGGCATCATTTCATTTAATGAAATTACTGAACAACAAAACAGTAAGCCACCAAAAATACAAGAATTACAAACTAAATTTTGGGATAAGAGACTCTATTGGACACATAACATTGAGGCAGTATATAAGAAGGGACAGAGCAGACTCTATTTTTTAAGGAAGTTGAGGTTCTCCATAGCACCATAGCTGAATTAGATCCCCTCCATGGACATCTAATTCAGCTATGGTGCAGCAAAGAGCAGTACAGGAAGTCCTTCATACCCACCACAATCAGACAACTGAGCAATAACATGACACTTTCACATTACTCTGCACTGCACTAATTTGTTTGTTTGTTTGTCCATTTATTTATTTTTTTATTCATTTTCTTATGGACCATCACACATTTTACTGACCATTACTTGCACCATCACTTTACTTATTTTTTCACTACTTATCATTTTTATCTTTATTTGCATACGTACTGCCTTATGTGCATTGTAGTCTGTAGTCTGCATTGTAGGACTAGTGGATAGGCCATGGCACTCTCAGTACCCCAGACTGGGTTCAGTTCCCGGCCAGAGAACCAACTTCAGCCCCTGGGGTAAAATTGGAGGAGGTTGCATCAAGATTTGTCTGAATAAAAAATGCTAAATACAAATATTCTTCCTGTGAGTATTTTTATTGCAAGCTCATGTTCTCTTACAGTGAATTTTCAAAGTCAAAATTGATTAATGGTCAGCAAGTCTTTCAAAGAAAATCAAAAACTGAAAAATGCTACTTGCATACGTATTTAAACTCCCAGGTTCTGAAAGCTTCAGATGAAAGATGTTGTCTTTACGAGGACACAACTGACTTATAATTGGCCTTCACCTGTGAAATATTAAAACAGCTCCCATTTTCTGAACAAAAACCCCTTCAGTTGAACTGCCATTGAGACGGTCAGTCTGAAGGAAAGAAGTGAAAACAAAGACTGAGAAGCATTCTAAGGAAGGTAAAGATAAGGTAATAGAATTACAGAACTAAGGAATAGGGTAGAAATTTATATCTAAGAGGTTGGACATCCCAAGAAGCACTGTGGGATCAATAGTCAGGAAGTGGAAGCTGCATCACACCAGCCAAGCATTACCTAGACAAGGGTGTCCCTCAAAATTCAATTCAATTCAATTCAATTTTATTTGTATAGCGCTTTTAACAATGGACTTTGTCACAAAGCAGGTTTACAGAAATAAATGTATTCAAAAAATATATTGTAAATATGTGAATTTATCCCTAATGAGCAAGCCAGAGGCAATGGTGGCAAGGAATAACTCCCTGAGATGATATGAGGAAGAAACCTTGAGAGGAACCAGACTCAAAAGGGAACCCATCCTCATCTGGGTGCAACGGAAAGTGCCATTATAAATAAATCCCTTCTATTATTGTGTACTATATGGACAAATAGTGCAATTGTGCAACCAGTAAATTCATTACAGTTTTCACAAGAAGTCCAGTTGGTTAAAATCTGTCCACTGATGGAGTCCTGAGTATGAAGGTGCTCATGGCAACTGCAGCCCCAAAGCCACTACAGCAATTGCAGTCCCAAGCCAGTACAAGACAGTACAACCCCCCATATGTGATTCCCAAGCCATCTCCACAGCCCCCAGGTGGCACCATCCCCAGCAATCCAAACGGTTCTTCAGCCCGTCCATGTGGGGCCGCCCCCAGTAGCAGTGAGCAAACTCAACCGATGAGAACTCCAACCAGAAGTAGGGCATCAGGATGGGTCAGGCAGCGAGGAGGAGCAGAAGGGGTCAGGATCACTGGCATCTTAGGAGTAGCATGTGTAGCTTGAGGGAGAGTGAGAGTAAGAGAGAGAGAGAGAGAGAGAGAGATTGTTAGGTAAGCTTTTGTCCTGTAATGGTTAAGGACAATGTACTTTGTGTGCGGAGTGTAAGCAGGGACTCTGACAAGACTAGCTGTGACAGCATAACTAAAAGGGAGAGCCAGAAGGTAGCACAGACATGAGGGCACCCTGGGACATAAAGCGGCCAGCCACTCCACGTCGACAAACCTGATTGAATGCGTGAGAGTGGGGGGGGAGACACAAAAACAAGCCAAAACTGTTGACTGAATCCAAAGTGAGGCCAACAGTTACTCTGAAGGAGTTACAGAGTACAGTGGCTGAGAGTGGAGGGAAGGTACACCACACAACCATTTCAAGAGCTCTGCATAATGACTGAAGCCTATGGGGGCATGGCTAGAAAGAAACTGTTGCTCAAGCAGAGCCATATGAAAGCTAGAGAGTGACCCAGTGATGGTGTGATGAGAAGTTTCAAAGCGCTATGTGTGGTGCAAACCTAACGTAATCCATACCTCGATTAATTCCAATACTTTTGCTGACCTAAAAAATTGCAATGTCTGCCACCAAAGGTGACATGTTCCAAGTTGTTTAACACATCTAGATGTAAATATCAGGAAATGAAAGCTGAAATTCTGAGCTATTATCTCATATTCATCTTTTGATCTCAAACCCAAATGTCTTCAGTGTAGAGCAAAAACCATTCCAAAAAAATTCAGTTCCAATACTTTCAGTGGGGACTGTATATTTTGTATATGATATTTACCTTCATGTAATTATATAATCACAAGCAGAAACACCGTGCCAATGAATTTAAAATTGGTTGAAGCAGAATACAGGATAACAGGGGAAAAAGGCTTTGTATTGGAAACACGAAATGAGTATACACTGACCAACTAGACACAGCTAAAAAAATTAAATAAAATAAAAAAAAACATATTTTATGTTCCTAACATATTTAACTTCCTCTCATACACAGACTGTTTTCAATTCTTCTCACAGCCTTGTGTTCTATAAGAGTAGAATGACATAACTAGCTTCACACACATCATGTAATTACCATCCATGCAGCAGCCCAAAGGGAATTTCAGGAGTGATTAAATCTGTATATGTGGAGATGGGGATATCGGTGATGTGGTTGCTCAGTGCCCGAGGGACAGGATGCAATAAAGGAGAAGAAGTGGTGATGGTTGGAGGAAGGAAGGAAGGCAGTGCTAATGGACTTCTGGTCTGCTGTGCCCACTCTGGCTTAATTTAAGATGGCATCCAGGCCTTGTCTGTCCAGACAGATTTGTTATTTTTTAAAGCATGGCCAGGGCCAAGTTCTGAAAAATGGACAGGAGGATTATCAGCTCACCCCAAGATGCACATCTGCACTACGTACAAAAATTAATTATAAGCATTCTTTTAGTCATCTATAAATCAGCCATTAAAAATATACACATTCCAGATAACCCTTCTTGGTACATAATGCACTAAAAATCTCATAAACTACAATATATAGCATAACAATATACTGTACATTCAACATTCAAAGCCAGACATCCAATTGAACATAGAGTATACTGTATCCATCTATCACAGACACAGAGCGGTCCTTTTCTGACCTCACTGTCCTATTCTGTAAAACCACACTGGCAGTCCACTATGGGATGTGTGTACTTATAAACAAATCTATTAGCAAACAGGCCACAGGCTTCTGTAGAGGGGAATGTAGAGAGGCTTCTGAAATAGCTGAGAGCAAGAGACTGCTGCGACAAATCCTGTGCCCACCTCACTCTGCAGAAAGGGATTCTCTTTCAAACACACACACACACACACACATTACTGTGCTACACCATTTGACCTCCTGCTTCACAAAAATCTTTTCTGGAATAGTTCACAGTTCAATAAATTCACAGTTGTCACAGTGTTTTAAGATCTCTTTGTCTGAGTAGGTGCATGTTCATTAAATACTTTAAAATTAAAACATTAAAAACTTCAAATTTAGGTTGACACATAGTATGTGAATATGAACTTCGTATTTTTGAATTATACACATCACATTAAAAAAATTTTCCCCCTGTGGTATATTTAATAGATTTACATTTTTACCTATTTACCTAAATTCAAATGCCAAAAATTCAAGTCTCAAAATTAGAGATTTTGTTCAAGTTGAGTCATTCCCAAGGAAAAGTAGACACTTTCAGAGTGGTCGAACTCAGCGTTTACCCAATCAAAGTTGCCATGACCACAATGTGAAGTGTTAGCTTTTTTGGCATCGGAAACACTTAGATAGAGAGCATCCTCATCATTAAATTAAAATGCATCAAGTGGGATTTTGACACAGTTCTTATAGTATAACACTTCAGTCTCTAATTTAGCCCTGAGGTGTTTACCTTCTTCTAACTCACCAAAAGTTTTTGTGTTTTTGCCTTTATACACCACCTACACCACCACAATGGATTTGAAATAAAACAGATGTGATCGAAGTGTAGACTTTCAGCTTTATTTTAAGAGGTTCCACAAAAATATGGCATTTACCATTTAGGAATTACAGCCATTTTCTACAAAGTACCTCCATTTTCAGGGGCTCAAAGGTATTTGGACAAAGTGACATAATTGTAAATATAACCATAATTTTAATACTTGGATGAAAATTCTTTGCAGTTAATGAGTGCCTGAAGTCTGGAGCCCATGTTCTCAAAACTCAAATTCTGATTTTCCTCCCTGGAGATGCTTTGCCAGGCCTTCACTGCAGCCACCTTCAGTTGCTACTTGTTTGTGGGTCTTTCTGCCTTCAGTCTTGTCTTCAGTAAGTGAAAAGCATGCTCTATTGGGTTGAGATCAGGCGACTGACTTGGCCATTGAAGAATATTCCATTTCTTTGCCTTCAAAAAGTCTTGAGTTGCTTTCGCAGTATGTTTAGGGTCATTATCCACCTGCACTCTGAAGAGGAGTCCTATCAGTTTTGTAGCATTTGACTGAATGTGAGCAGAGACTTTAGCCCTATACACCTCAGAATTCATCTTGCTACTTCTGTCAGCAGTCACATCATCAATAAACACCAGCGAGCCCGTTCCATTGGCAGCCATACATGCCCATGCCATAACACTGCCTCCACCATGTTTGACACATGATGTGGTATACTTTGGATCATGAGCTGTTCCTTTCTTTCGCCATACTGTTCTCTTCCCATCATTCTGGTACAAGTTAATCTTGGTTTCATCAGTCCAAAGAATCTTATTCCAGAACATGGGAGGCTTTTTTAGATGTTTTTTGGCAAAGTCTAATCTGGCTTTCCTGTTCTTGAATGTTACCAGTGGTTTGCACCTTGTTGTAAAACCTCTGTATTTACATTCATGAAGGCGTCTCTTAATTGTAGATTTTGACAATGATACGCCTACCTTCTCCAGAGTATTCTTGACTTCTGTTGATATTGTGAAGGAGTTTTTCTTCACCAAGGAAAGGATTCTGCAATCATCCACTTTAGTTGTCTTCCGTGGTCTTCCAGGACTTTCGATGTTGTTGAGCTCACCAGTGCTTTCTTTCTTTTTAAGAATGTACCCAACTGTTGATTTGGCCACACCTAAGGTTTTTGCTATCTCTCTTATAGATTTATGTTGTTTTTTCATCCTAATGATGGCCTCCTTCACTTGCATTGAGATCTCCTTGGACTTCATATTGGTAGCTCCAGTCGAACAGCTGCCAAATGCCAACTCAATACCTGATATCAACTTCAGACCTTTTATCTGCTTCATCTGTCTTGAAGTAACAAGGGAATGGACCGCACCTGGTCAGTTAACTTCTTGTCAGTCAATTGTCCAAATACCTTTGAGCCCCTGAAAATGGAAGTACTTTGTTTAAAATGGCTGTAATTCCTAAATGGTAAATGCCATATTTTTGTGGAACCTCTTAAAATAAAGCTGAAAGTCCACACTTCGATTATATCTTGATTGTTTTGTTTCAAATCCATTGTTTTGTTTCAAATCCATATATATATATATATATATATATGTGTGTGTGTGTGTGTGTGTAGCAGAAAATATTCTCAGGCAAATTGCACCTGGTGTCAATATAAAAGACACTGCCACCGATTGGGAAGATTTCAAACAGCAAGTAGCAATCATGGTGAAGGTTCTCAGACACAACATTATTAAACACCACTTGAATAAAAAGTTACAGATCCCTTAAACAAAGGTTAAGCATCCCTGTCACTACAATCCCCTGCCAAGCTGCTACTGCTGGGCCCTTGAGCAAGGTCCTTAACCCTCAACTGATAAATTGTATAAATGAGATAAATGTAAGTCACTCTGGATAAGGGTGTCTGCCAAATGCCATAAATGTAAATGTATTTCACAACACGTTCTCATACTAATGGTAAGAGAGAAGCCAGTTGCTTTTCAGCTGATCTGAAAGCAGAAGGAACAACAGTTACACAGAGATTATTAAGCAATCGTCTCTGCAATCATCACCATTCCTGCTTCTCTGTGTCTTAAATTTGAACATGAGCTTTTAGAAAATCAGAACAAAAGACAAAACAAAAATAGAATTCTTTGGCAATAATTCAGCTTCTCATTTTTGGAGAAAGAAAGGTTGTGTATATGATCCCAAGAACACCATCACCACAGTGAAGCACGGTTATGTAATTGGTCCACTGGATAATTATTCTAGTATTTGTTCTAGCCCCTCGGTCAACAGCAAATTCCAACAGGCTGGAAAAACACAGGATTATGTGTGGGGCTGTTTTTATACAGCAACCTCCTAGTGAGCCAGCCTGTTCTTTGTGTTTCACAAGCTTTTGAACTTTACAACAGGGAGAGAAATCCATTTAAATGTTTAATTAGACAGCCATGTTACAGGTTGCTAATGGCTCATTCAATGGATATGCATCTCCCCAAGAATGTTTCAGGGTGTTTTGCTCATCTTTCTAAACCTAATTTATTTTAATGGATAAGGTATTGCAGTGGGTGGCTTGATCATAGTGAAGTACTGTAGGAGGCACAAACATGCCCCTCATCAAGGCATGAATACTGTGGCCAAGGTATTGATCCTAGTTCGAAAGGCAAATACCACCACCATTACAGTACACAGAGTCCTCCGTTGATTAATGGCTTTTATTTAGCAAAAAGATCCCATGTGGTTATTTTGATACTATCATCTTATTTTACTGTTTTTGTGTTTTGTTTTGTTTTACAGCAGAACAATGGAGAGCTATTTTAGCTTTATCTGTAAAGGTTATGATCTATACTGAGAATGCTGAACTATCTTTGACCTTTTATTATATCTCAACTACGTATACTCCAATTTTCTGTTCTGTGGGCCTTTCAAAACCAAGCAGGACTTCTCTCTCAGCAGCACTCAAGATCCCTAGGCTTGTTTACTGTATGTCTCAGTCTAAAAAGCACTAAGCCTGTTATTAAGTATTCTTTGTGGCATCATGGCCCATTTTAAGCTGCAGCTACTCAAGTCCCATACACAGTGGCAAAGGAAAAGAGACCCCAGGTGACCTCATTACCCAACAACCACACTGAGGGCCTGGAATCATATGGAGCAAGTGACCTCATTAAACCTTCAGCACACACTACCTTTAAATATTTATGTACTTGCTCACAACATTGCAACGTCTTAATGAATGTAGGTGGATAGAAAGGGCAATCAACGAAGTACAGAATGTTTTTTTTTTAAAGAACACCAGTGCAGAAAGCATAATATGTGCTTATCTGATGTATTTTGAGCTGTGCTGTCATCCATACGTGTATATACTGTATACGTATACAGAGAGAGAGAGAGAGAGAGAGAGAGAGAGAGAGAGGTTTACTCTATCAGCATGACTTTCGGGTATGACTTTTGGCATGATTTTTTTTTCCCTCCCCTGTTGGTCATGGAGTGACAGCTGCTATGTCATACTGAGTCCCTGGGGCTATTTGAGGAAATGCGCCTGACTGTTGCTTCCTTTGCCTCCTTCCAGCTATACTCCTGCTAGCTCAGCTCATCACCAAGAATGACTTTCATTAGCGCAATGGCTCTCTCAAACCTCAGTGTCGCGCTCATTCACTCACCTTGCTTAGAATCAAGGCTGCACACTTAATCACTGATAAACTGTAATCACTATATTAGTCATTGTAAAATGGATGCCAGTATATATATGCAAATGGGAACTCAAAGAAATCACTGTGAGCATCCTGATCTCAGAGGTTCCAGTTGAATGTATCAGCTCATTCCAGCTGAATAAGTCATATCATTAAAAAAAAATCATTTTGGTTAAAATAATCAGCAATGCCAGATAAATTCCTTCCAAAAATGTTAAAAGGACAACATATTCCAACAATGTCATAAAGGAACATAACTAAACGGTGCTCATGATCACCACATTCACATCACTAGGAGTGGCCTTTTAGAGCCTGGAGAATGTCCATTGTAGCAGCAATACAGACTTCCTGGAGTGGCACGACTCTAAATAATAACCACGAGGACGAGATGCTCCTGTAAGAATGGCATGTCCCAGTGGGGGCTGGGCATGTAACCCATCTGTAGACCATGTTGATGACATCTACTACCCAAATGGGTATTGTTTAGACAAAGGAGTTTTGCTGACTTAGTAGGGGTAGGGGAGGGGTTGAGAGTTGAGAGTGACTATTCATAGGAACGGGGACATATGTCTTATCTCTATCCCAAAGTCTCAAAAACTATGTGTGCATGTCTCAGTGCTCAGTGCTTGCACAAGTGAAGTGCTCTCACACATAAGCATTTTTGCTGCATGCTGGCTTTACTTGTCCGTGCTGGCAAATACCTTTATTTACGCAATCAATTCACAGCACCTTGTGCTCACTGTTCAAAGCTAAGCTCAGATCAGGTTCTGTGCATTTGGGTCAGGTCTCTTCAATTTCTCTATTAAAGATACTATTTCAGTGTCATGTCTCAGTTGGTAAAGTACTGATTTTACAGTTTACTGGTGCTGTTAGGGCCCGCCATATTGCAGTGCAAAGAAGGCAGAGACTCTTGCCAATCTTATGATGGAACACTAAAAATAGACAGCTTCCTTTTGTCCGCTTTTGAGCAATTTATCTCTGTAATCCCATTTTGGCATTAGAAAAAAACAGTGTTTTACAAATCTGGCTTGTCGTTTGTTGCTCATTGTTGTGTAATATTTTTGTGTACTATACACAAAGGAACTCACAGAAGCATGATATCCAACATGAAAAGCTATGAATAGTTCTGTCAAGTGTGTCACATTCACTTGATATGCTTGCGCTGAGCGGATACACAGTGAACAACCTCAGTCTCAGATATTCCCCTCCCTCCCCCCCTTTCTGGCCCAATTTCCATATAAGCAAAACAAACACACTGGATCCTCCTTTGAGCAACAAGGGAACATAGCGGTACATGTTTCCAGGAGAAGCATTTAGATGTATGCAGTTGGAAACTGGGGATATATTTTGGGTACTAATTATTAGGTTTATTAGGTTAAGGTTTATTCACCATTTTGTTCAACGCCTTCAAGAACAACTGAAACAGTGGTAGAGAGAGAGTCTAAATTAGAATGTACATGAGGCTTGCTATCAGTACTACCAACAATTTAAAAATAATATTGCTTATATTTGTTTCAGCATACAACATACACTTCCCAGTACGTACTTTAGATCAATAAATTAAAAAAATTGATTTGTGTATATGCTGCGCACGTACAGAAGTGATCAATTAATAAATTCGATTTTATTACAGCACATATTTAGCTCGATATGTCTGGTTACTGAATCACAAAGATGAATGTTTTATAAAAAGTGTTTTATTCTGATGCCCTCGCTATAACAGCTCATGTTAATGCCTTTCAGAAGGGAAGATTACAGACTGTTGTGAGATTAATCATGTTTATGTATATATGTGCACTTTTATTTTGTGTTTTAATCTTTTTGGGAAATATTGTTTTTAATTTGCAGCTACAAAGAACAGGTCTCAGTATTGTTTACAGTATTAGATAGAATACAATACTGGCTAGATTATCCAGTAGTAAGATTACTTGGCTAACTAGCCTAACTAGCTGTGTTATGGAGTTATTAATCCAACATGATCTTAAAATCTGACTCAAAAAGTAGCCCTCATGAATATGCAGTACATTGAGGTATATGCCCACACAATGGAATAGCAGAAATCTACATAGGAATGAATACAGACAACACATTTCTTTTTCATATTTGGGAACAACTGTGAAATGTATAAATTGGTGACAGAAATTAAAAAAACAACTGTCCAAGCCCTTTAATGCTTTTTGCCACTAACCAAATATTAAAATAATAGTAAAAAAAAAAATAAAAAATTACAAAAATGTGTATTGATACACAATAATGCAATTATAGCTTTGAAACATACTTTCGTGGATGTTTCATGGATTTTCACTTAAGTGTTGATGCTGGGTTCAGACCACAGTCATGCAATATATGTACACATCTTTAAGGTTAAAAGAACGTTTTATTGATTTTTGTTGATCAACTCTGGCGAATATAACACGTGATCTTAAATTGCACGCTTATTTGTTCATTTTTGGCTTTAAACGAATGTAATGTTCTGTTAAAAGTGTATTTAGCAGGAAAAAAAAATTGGAAAGTCTTCACGCACTAAGGACGTGAGCTTTTGATACACAAGCTGTCAAAACACATCCTTGTGCTCGTCTATCTCACCCAAACTTGCTTGTCTACCCAATACTACAGAACACATTGTGGTGGGAGGTTTACTGTATAAATGAGAAACCAGAGAAAACAGTGGGGATATTTAAATCCTGTTTCTACTGCAGTAGTGAAAGACAGCAAAGGCAGGTATTTGTCTTAATATCTAACTTCTTGTGACACTGCTGTGGGTGCTGAAGACCTTAACGCTTTTTTTATTCACACAGCATCCAGAACGTTTCTGAGTGTCAGGTAAAACTTTTCCCAACACTTTTCAAATAAACAAGTCCAGCTTCAAACAACAAAAAAATATTAACTTCATAAGTAGTCATAAAGTTTATTTATTATGCAGTTCAGGCTTTTCAATGCACCATGCCCACAACTCATCACGGTCATTCATTCACTCAGAGTGACTTTTTGCTGTTTTCTCACTTATGAATAAGTAAATATCCAAATTCTGTAAGGGAAATCAGTTTATTATAAACATATTTTACCACTGTATATGAGCAAATAAAGATTTTCAGCTTTACAAAATGAGCTTAGTGTTAATAAGCTTAGCACTGGGTTTAAATAAGAGCATTTATTAAAGAGGCAGTGATTATTGCTTCAGTTAGATTTTAATTCCACTATTGGATTTGCTCTTTAAAGAAAGCTTCAAACTGATCTCCAGTTCCAGTGTACATGCTCGAGATATCATATGGCTGAGTGAAAAAAATCCCCCTTGATTTATGAGTGAAAAAAATGTACTTCTATTTTGCAATTTATCTACAATAGAATTCCAAGAAGTCAACAATAAAATGTAAGCTTATCCTGCAACAAAACATTGACCTAAAATAGGACAAAACAAAAAAGTGTGTGGGAGTTGTCAGTTTCAGCTGTCAGTTTCAGAAAGCTCTTGAGTGCTGTGCTCTTTACTGTACAATTGTGTAGCTTGTGTTCCGTTCTTCAGCATTTGTGGAGTTAACACAGAATTGTAACTCTGGCTGTCTCTGTTTAATTTACAGTGTATCAGTCCCCATACTCTTCCTCTGATCTTCATTTTAATGTCATCTTTACATCATGCCCAAACACTTTACTAAATGCATAGTGTTCCACTAGTTTTGACTTCCCTATGCACTCCATTCTGCAGAATATTTTGTCACATATCTTTAGTCACTGGTTGCTCATTAGCATCCGTTGTTGGAGGTATAGTCTGTACACAAAATGTGCTTTAACTCAACAACAGAACAGGCACTTCTTACCATTTTGTTTATCTTTATGATAATCTTCCATGTGCTTCAATCTGCCTGAAAGCTAGCACAACTTCACTACAAAACTTCCCTAGAAGGTGGTCTCATGCTATGAAATGTACTCCCTGCTCCAAGCAAAATAATCGATAGCAAAGGATTAGCTAATCACTGAATAGGTTCATTTTTGTCATTATGAAATGCTTGTGGCATTATGGAATTAAATTGTCATTATGAAATAACCAGCTCATGCCTTGGTTCCATGGTGTAATGGTTAGCACTCTGGACTCTGAATCCAGTGATCCGAGTTCAAATCTCGGTGGAACCTGCGAAGCCTTTGCTCAAGGTTCTTTGCTAATGTGAGTCATTCTGGAAAAGTGTCTGCTAAATGCTGTTTAGTTGCTGAATTATTTCACATTATGTTGACTCATTTATATATTTATTGTTATATTTACATAGTGTTTTATTATTTACATCACAGGCATATGCATTTATTTAATTTAGACTAAAACTTTAGTCTAAAAATTGATCGTATAACACCACTCAGTCTCTTTGGCTAAGAGTCTATCAACATGGCACATTTTGACAATATTTTCTCACTTTTTCTTGCAAAAACATTCACGATCCATCAAATTGTAAGAGCATCTCCTGTGCACAGCTTGCTTCAGATCACCCCACAGAGTTTTAGTTGGATTCAGGTCTGGGCTCTGGCCATTCAGAAACATTGATCTTTGGTTAAGCCTTTCTTTTGTTGATTTGGATGTATGCTTTGGCTCATTGTCATGCTAAAAGATGAAATTCCTTTTGATCTTCAGCTTACTAGCAGACACCTGCAGGTTTTGCACTAAAATCGACTGGTATTTGTAGCTATTCATGATTCCCTCCACCTTGATAAAAGCCCCAGTTCTGGCTGAAGAAAAGCAGCCTTAAAGCATGATGCTGATATTTAGTACAACAGCATGATTGGGAGTTCTATAAACAAGAAATTAATAAGGGGCAGCTGAAATTTCAGACACAATATGGCAATATTATTTTTGCTTTTTGTTCTCTTCTTCATTTTGTTCTAAGAGTAGTTCATTCTCTCATAATATGTGTGTTAATTTGGATTCCAATTAGAGAGACATTACTGGGCATTTTTCATGCTTTCCATTGCAGCACCTACCCACCATTTTACTTCAGATGATAATAACAATATGTATTATAACAGTATCCCAGTATATTCATTTAGTATTTTTGTGGTTTCCT
The DNA here is from genome assembly GCF_027358585.1 of Pangasianodon hypophthalmus. Lineage (NCBI taxonomy): Eukaryota > Metazoa > Chordata > Actinopteri > Siluriformes > Pangasiidae > Pangasianodon > Pangasianodon hypophthalmus. The sequence continues at coordinate 2,320,150 of NC_069728.1, read as the reverse complement.
TAGTGTAATACTTCTCTTTTGTCATTCATGTTTAAGTTTGCCATTTATGTGCAAAGCATAACTACTCTTTCTCTTCTGTATTATAAATTATTTGACAAACAATTTGGAGAAAAGGATAAGGAGGCAAGATGTATACCATCTGGTATGTCTTTTAAGAAAATAACATATAAATCCACATATCTATACAGCTAATGCATTCAGTTGACATAGATCTGCAAAACTCATTGGGGAAAAAAAACAATATTAATTTTCAGAGCACAGTCATGCCTGCTACTTGTGAATGTGAATATTAAAAAGATTTTTAGAAATGTCTTCTTGAACAATACCCATTAAAGCCCCCCTGAAGACTTCTGGCATCCCATTTTATTAGCAGCATGCTCCCAATGTGCTTTCAACTCCTTACTAATTATCTTTCACTGAGTCATTGTAACAGCAAGTTGCTAATTAGCCACTCTTAATGACGTTTTTCATGGACCTTAGCAAGGCCTGATCACGCTCTCTGTGACACACTATGTCTAGCCCCAAGCAGAGCAGTTCACTGAGGCAACTGAAGGTGAGGCTTAGCAATTATTTATTTCAAAGACCTTTCATAGATCAGAGAGAGGTCAAGCAGCGTTTTGATGCCTGTATGATGTTGCCAATCATGATATCTGTGCAGTGACTGAGATTTCACACTGTAAGGGCTAAATATACAAAGAAAACATGCTTGGTTGAAATTTAAAATTGAAAATTAGGCTGAAAAATGCAAAATGCATGTCTATTGAGTTGCCAGTTTATTAGGTACACCTACAGAAAGTCACATGCAAAGAAATTCTGTAGAGCAAAGAAGCCTTCCAAAATAATGAAATGTTTCTACATTAAAAAAAATACAATAAAGAGCAGACAATGAAACAAATGAAACAAAGTCAATATTTGGTGTCATGACCCTTTGCTTAAATATTTATTTATTTATTTATTTATTTATTTTTGCACAGTACTGTACATTACAGTGAGACACTCACTGAACATTTTATCATTTTACGATCCATGTAGTCTGTTTTTGCCAAAATGGCTGGTTTGAGTAATTCCAAAACTCGAGAGTTTACACAGAATAGTGCATAAAACAAAAATCATCTAGTGAGCGGCAGTTCTGTGGCTAGAAGCCCCTTGTTGATGAGGTCAGAGGAGAATGGCCAGACTGGTTCAAGCTGAGAGGAATGCTATGGTAACTCAAATAACCACTCTTTACAACCATGGTGAGCAGAAAAGCATTTCACAATGCACAACACGTCAAACCTTGAGGCAGATGGGCCACAACAGCAGAAGACCACATCATGTTCCCCCTCCTGTCAGACAAGAACAGGAAACTGAGGCTACAGTACTGAACAGATTCAGAGAAACTAGACAATTGAAGATTGGAAAAAGAACAGGCAATGTTTTTCCAATCTTCAGCTGTCCAGTATGTACAGAGTTATGTAACTCTAACCTGAATTTCACTTACCATGCTGAGGGGAAAAATATGGTCTACGCACATGACCAAAGTGAACAATTCATGCACTGTAGGTATGATCTGAGAGTTCTGCAGGGACATCACAAAATATCTTGACTTGGAAGTACTGGGTATATGGCAGCTCAGTCTTGCTGAGATTAAGTTTGTAATGAGCTGGATCCAGGATGAGGCATCAGCCCGAAACGCAGAGGCTAGCCTCCTAATCATAGCTCCACTCTATACCTAGCCAAATCTAAACCCACACCAACCCAAACCCTACCCCAAACCTAACCCTAACCATATTGTAATCCTAGATCAAGCTTAACCTTGCCCAACCCTAACTCTACCTCAACCCTAACCCTAGCTCAACTCTAACCCTAATGCTAGTCCAACTGTAACCACAGCTCAAACCTAAACCTAGACCAGTCATAAGCCTGACACTAACCCTAGCCCAACCTTAACTCTAGCTCAACCCTAACCTTAACTCATCCCTATTCCTAACCCAACCCTAATCCTAGACAAACCCAAAACATATCTCTAACCCTAACATTAATCCTAAACCCTAACCTCTAATTGAACACCTAACCCTAACCTTAATCAATGAACTCTTAATAATGATAAAAACAAGTGCCACCAATCCAAAATCTCTGAATGCTCTCACTGCAAAATAAATGGGTGTAGAATGGCCATTACAAACTGCTTTTAATTTCTTTCCATTCATTTGCTGGTTTGTTATGGGATCTGGATCTTACTATTTTTATTTCTGTTAATATCACTATAGTTTTTACTCTTTTATTATTCCTTTATTAGTTTGTTTTATGGGACTTATGTTTGCCTTATGTAACCAAAAAAAACCCACTGTTGGACTACTTTGGCTTCTTCCTCTTTCTTATTTTCTTACTTCTGAGCTTCTTAGGCTCAGAAACAGTGGACATTGTGCATGTATCTGATGTTTGGACACATTAGGAAAAATATATTAATGTGTTTTAACTGTATTATATGCAAATAGATTTGTGACACTTTGGGGTGATAATAGAAGACAATTCATTAGTGTTACCTAATGATGTGTATGGAAGAAAAGTTATGTGAATAAACAAAGGATTAAGCATGTGAAAGCTGAGCTGTTACTACTCCAGTTTAAAATTCTTAAACTCTGAATTAAAAAAAAACAGAAATCTCATTATTGCTATGACCAACCACATCATCAGCCATGCTTCACCGTGTGCTCTCTGCAGGGCAACATTATTTTACATAACTGAACTTCTGGCATCTGTGCTTTCAGTGTAATGATACTGTTTTGTCCTTGTATTTTCTTTTTGACTTCCGTGCTCCTTCATCTGTAATAGAGACTCGGACACAGGATACGGAAAGCAGACCCGCACAAAACCATGTGATCCATGTGAGTTAGCTGTGTTGGTGTACATTATGCAGTGAATTTGAAAATCACTGCCAACTGAAATATAACATTGCTATTTTAAATTCAGTACAACAGTAAGAAAGCATTTTATGGTTTATTCCTCTGTAGTGACTTATTGACATTTTCTATCTTGTCGATCTTACAATCCTTGTTACAAGATGTTTGTCAGTAAACACAAAGGGTTGTATAGAAAAAAACAGCGGCATTCCTTCATTATATGCAATTCTGACCTTCAGTGTAAGTGGGTAATTCTTGCACATTACTGGCTCGAGTGAAAAGAATGTATCAAGTCCAATATGGTTACACTTTTGCCATGAAATTCATGTTTTCGTGTCAATATGGTCAAAAAAACTATGGAATGCCATTTGAGGGCAATATTAAATATGTAAATATGATCATATCAAGAAATTATTCCTACCATCCCTATAAACAAAGGGCTTTTTTTTAGCATGCAGGTGATCAGAAGGGATAGAATCTTAATTGGAGACATTGCTCATCTCCAGGGCTGAATTTTATATGTATAATTTCACATATTTACAATATATTTTTTGAATCCATTTATTTCTGTAAAGCTGCTTTGTGACAAAGTCCATTGTTAAAAGCACTATACAAATTAAATTGAATTGCATTGAAATGTCTAAATTATGAACTACACTTGCTTAAAGTGAGTTGTAGCATAGCTGCTTAGTCAGCTTATCTTTCTAATTGTCATGTTTTCGTTACAGGAAAGCACACAGAATTAACAAAATATTGACATTATTTAATTAATTTGACAAATGAAACAAGTGAAGTGACCCAGTGTCTGGGCAGGTGAAACAGTTCAATATGGTTTTAGAAGTTTTTAACACTTTCTATAGCAACAAAAGAGACAGAAAATTGTAAATGAGTTTAACATTATGCTGAAAACCCCTGTACAACTAATTATGCTTTGTTTTGTGAGGTTTTTTTAAGTTAAAGATTTTCCATTCATATTACTTCATTAACTTTGAGTGCTACTACACGTTCAAATTGATACTTGCTCATTGAAATTTGCATTATTTTACTTCCATTCCCTTTATTCCTTATTTGTTTTTGTACCTCATCACTGGTGAACTCTAAAATCAGAAGGTGTGGATTAATTTTCTGTAACAGCATGGCTCTGACAGTTTGTAACATACATCATAGGTTTATATTAATGCTCTAATAGTGTTCTAACAAGTTCGATAGTAACAGCTCATTCACAGGGAACTGTACAGCGGAAGTGCTACACAATCTAATATAAATAGCATTTAAAAATGTGTTGTTCAACAAAAAAAAACTAAAAACATTGATGTGGTGAAGTTTTCTGTTAGGAGATGTTTAATTAGCATTTATGGAAGGAGTCTCATGTGTCAGTGCTTTGTACAAGTAAGTTTCTTGACACAGAAGAGTCCTCGGGACAGAGGAGTTTATGCTTTCTGGTTTATCAGCGACACAACAAGCTGCTCTTTTGTTTTGTCTTATTAACTTCAAAAGAGATAAAAAAAAAATGAGAGAGGCTGGTGAGCAAATGACCGTTTATAACTGCTATAATGAAAGCAATAACAGGAACTAACTTGGCTCACGGACATTCCATAACATTAAATGTAACTATAAATAGTTAAAAAGCATGAAGTGTTGCTCATTAATAATTAAAAATTGTAATTGTTGCCAAATCACTGTGCTATAAGGGGAATAACACACTTGGGACCACGCTATTCTACAAAAATAATACACTCCAGAGTGGTAACACGTTACCCCGGCCTGGATTATTTTCGTATAACAGCATGGTGCATCGTGTGTTATATCACAGTCACCACATGCTGCTTGTACTTTAACTGGAATGTGTAGATTATGCAACTATGACAAGATCTATTTTTTGACTGAATCATGTATGAAGCTTAGTTGCTATTCATTATTAATGGTTGTGCTATACAGTTATGGGAAAAAGAAAGTACACCCTCCTTCAATTATATGTTTTTATTTATCAGGGTCTAAATAACAATTGTGTTGTCCTATAAACTATAAACTTCTGTAAACAAACAAATAACCTCAGGTATCAAAAAATAAATAAATTCCTACAAAGTGAACCACAATTCAGAGACCAGGTGGGAAAAATAAGTACACCCTAAAATTCAGTAACATGTAGAACCACCTTTAGCAATAATAACTTGAAGTAAACATTTTCTGTAGGGGTTTATCAGTCTCTCACATCTTTTTGTTCATTGATGTTTGAGGGCATTTGTTTATGCACAGCTCTCTTAAGATCTCACCACAGCATCTCAGTGGGGTTGAGGTCTGGACTTTGACTTGGCCATTCCAACGTCTTTATTTTTTTCTTCTTTACATCAATTCAGTTCAATTTTATTTGTATAGCGCTTTTAACAATGGACATTGTCACACAGCAGCTTAACAAAAATTAATATCTTCAAGATATACATTTTAAATGTATGATTTTAGACCTAATGAGCAAGCCAGAGGCGACAAACTCCCTGAGACGACATAAGGAAGAAACCTTGAGAGGAACCTTGAGAGGAACCAGACTCAAAAGGGAACCCATCCTCATCTGGTTGACACCCGATAGTGTGATTATAAATAAATCCCTTCTATAACTGTGTATTACATGGACAAATAGTGCAACTGTGTAAGGAAAATTCATTATAGTTTTCATGTGAAGTCTATTTTGTTGAACTTATCCACTATTCATTGATGGAGACTTAAGTGCAAAGCTGTTCATGGGAATTGTAGTCCTAAGCCATCACAGTATAATTGTGCATATGAATTGTGGCCACCTTCATGGTTTCTAAGTGGTACCATCCACAGTAATCTCAATGTAACTTTAGGCTGTCCATGTGGGGCCATCCTCAGCAGCAGTGAGTGATTTCCAATTGATGAGAACTCCAACCAGAAGTAGGGCATCAGGATCACTGTTATCTCAGGAGTAGCATGTGTAGCTCAACAGAGAGTGGGAGAGAGAGGGAGAGAGACGGAGAGAGAGGGAGAGAGACGGAGAGAGAGGGAGAGAGACGGAGACAGAGGGAGAGAGACAGAGAGAGAGGGAGAGGGAGAGATTGTTAGGTAAGGTTTTGTCCTGTAATGGTTATGAACAATGTACTTTGTGTGCAGAGTGCAAGCAGGGACTCCAGCAAGCCTAGCTATGACAGCATAACTAAAAGGGAGAGCCAGAAGCTAACACAGACATGAGGGCACCCTGGGACATAAAGCGGCCAGCCACTCCACCGTCGACAAACCTGAGTGAACGTGTGAGAGTGGGGGGGCGACAGCATCCAAACATCCCAGTTCACCACAACACTCTATGCCTGTGAACCCTCCAGACCTGCTCCTTTACCTAAGAAAAACTATTCACAAAAGGCTTGACTAAACAAATATGTTTTCAGCCTAGACTTAAACACTGAGACTGTGTCTGAGCCCCGAACACTAAGTGGAAGGATGTTCCATAACTGTGGGGCTTTGTACTTTGCGTGAGCATAGCTGCTGTGCTACAACATTTTCTAGGATCTTGGAGATAAAGGAGAAGTTTGATATTGGCCTATAGTTAGACAGCTGACAGGAGTCGAGGTCAGGTTTTTTAATGAGGGGTTTGATAACTGCTACTTTAAATGATTTACGTATATGTTGCGTATATGTTATGTATACGAATGTTAGCCAGTGCTAAGGGAAGAATTGATTTGATTATTTTGATTATTTTTAGAAGAGGTTTGATTGTTTCTGGAATTATCTGTTTGCAGAAACAAGTAGGTAAAGGATCTAGTACACAAGTTGATGATTTTTATGAAATTAGTGAAATTAGTTAGTCTCTCGAAGGGGAGTAAAACATTCTAATCGTCGATCTGATATCATTATTATATTATCTACAGGGTTATATAAACTGTAAATATAATATAAAACTGTCTGGTTTTAAATTAATAGTCTGAATTTTTTGCCTGATATTTTCAGTTTTACCATTGAAAAAATTCACAAAGTCATCACTGCTGCATAATAATTGTTTGCATGTTTCTGTTGTGGTCCTATTCCCAGTTAATTTTGCTACAGTATTAAATAAGAATCTAAGATTATTTTTGTTATTTTCTATTAAGGTGGAGAGATACACTGATCCAGCAGCACTAAGAGCTTTTCTGTAGCTCAAGAGGCTCTGCTTCCATGCTATTTGAAATACCACTTTAGTTTGACGCCATTTACATTCTAATTTTTGAGTTGTCTGTTTTAAGGTGTGTGTATGATCGCTCTACCAGGGTGCTAGATTTTTCTCTCTAATTATGTTTCTTTTAAGTGGAGCTACCTTATCTAGTATGTAGCAGAACGTTGACTCTAAGCATTCAGTTGCCTGGTCAAGTTCTTTGGGATCAGACGGTGATCCAATCATGGTTGATAAATCTGGGAGATTATTGATAAAACTCTGTGCCATGAAAGTATGTTTGACACGGTGACGTGGCAAGGTCCATATATTATGATTAAGACACATTTTAAATGAGATGAGGTAATGATCTGAGATAGCTTCAGACTGTGGACATGAGACTATATTTTCTATATTCAATCCGAATGTTAGTATTAGATCAAGAGTGTGACCACCACTATGAGTGGGTCCTATTGCATTCTGATGAACCCCTACCGAATCAAGAATGGATACAGCCGCTGTTCTCAGAGGGTCTTCTGGATTAAAATGAATATTAAAGTCTCCAACAATTAATGCTTTCTCTGAAGAAACAACTAGGTTAGAGACGAAATCCACAAATTCACAAAGGAATTCCGAATATGGCCCTGGGGGTCTGTAAATAATAATTACTGGAATCACCTGAGTAGACTTATTTTCAGTTGCTACGTATGTTATTTTAGTATAAAGAACTTCAAATGCATTGAATTTACGACTAGGTTTTTGTGTGACGCCTAGATTATCATTATAGATGACTGCGACGCCTCCTCCTCTGCCAGTTAGACAGGGCTGATGTACGTAATTGTACCCGGGAGGACTAGCTTCATTTAATGCTACATACTCATTTGGTTTAATCCATGTTTCTGTTAAACACAGTACATTAAATTCCTGATCAGTAATAGTTAACATTAACAATAAGTGCTTTAGACATAAGAGATCTAATATTCAACAGTCCTAGCTTCAGATCAAAGATGCTGGCTGTGCATTCAGTATGATTTAATTTTATGTTAATTAGGTTATTAAAACAAACTTTCTGAGTATTTCTACATTTTTGTTTAGTTTATTTTGGAACCTAAATGACAACTCTGGATTGTCACTGATTATCTAGGCTAATAGTTTCATTTACAATAAGCACTGTAGATGGTAAGATCTAATATTCAGCAAACCTAGCTTCAGATCAAAGGTGCTAGCTGTTTAGAGTTTCTACATTTTTATTTAGCTTGGGGAACAGACACAGTCTAAATATGGTGGAACCTGAGTGATGACAGCTAGCAGATGGTCGGTTTAGCCTGTTTGTCTGCTCCCTGACCTCAGCTCTGGATTGTCACCAATTAACTAGGCTTATACTGAGACTATGTGCTGTGCTGCAAGAAATGAGAGCAGCACCTTCCAGAGTGGGATGGACATCGTCCCGCCCTAAACGACCAGCCTTGCCCTCAAAAATGCTCCAATTATCTATAAAGCCCACATTGTTTTCGGAGCATCACCTGGACATCCAGCAGTTCAGTGACAATAACCTGCTGTAAGCTACATCGCCACGCTGCATTGGGATGGGGCCAGGGCATATTACAGCATCGGACATCACCTTTGCTAATTTACTACATACCTCTACAATGTTACTCTTAGTAACCTCAGACTGATGAAGGCGTACATCACTCCTACATGAATAACTAATATCCGAACTAACGATATACACCTAAATAGTGCTGCTAATGCCCCTAAAGGCCTAGCTAATTTCACGTGCCTTAAGGTATAGTCTCCTATAACCAGAGCTCTTTCAGGTTTTTCAGCGGGTGTTTCACTGAGGAGTGCAAACCTGTTAGACACGTGAAGCAGAGAGGAGTGGTGCTCCTGTGGCCGAGCCTTAGTGTTAGCTTGGGCTTTGCGATTATGTTGCCGAGTCGTCACGCACTTGCCCCGCTGTGAGGGCTCTAATGCTGGAGTTGGGGGATTGCTAACTCTGCCTAAGGCATCCAGACTTTCACTTACAGAAACTACGCTGCTCTCACTCTCACTAACCCTCTCTAGAGTCTGGATGCGCACCTCTAATGCTGCAATCTTCTCCGTCAGAGAGCTAACTAACATGCATTTATCACAAATAAAGCTATTACTAATGACAGAGGAAGAATGACTAAACATCCTGCACTCAACACACTGAACAAGCTGAATGTTTGCCATGTTGAGTGTTTAACGTACCTTAGTCGAATATTCGTTGAGATTATTTTAGATGGATCCGGCGTGGATGGCCTCCGCTCACTGTCTTTAGACAAAAAAACTAAAGCATTCTTTGAAAAAATAAAAATACAGCAGGAAGGAAAGTGAAAAATACAACAGATGAAAATAACAGTGCAAAATTGTTGATGGAAAAAGGAAGAAACAGTATAGTTTAAATGCTGACACAGAAAAGAACTGGCAAACAATGTTCTTTAGCCATTCAGATGTTGATTTGCTGGTGTGGTGGGATCATGATCCTGTTGCATGACCCAATTTCGGCCCAGTTTAAGCTGCTGGACAGCTGGCCTCACATTTGTCTCAAGAATATTCTGGCCTGTAGGTCACATGATGTAGCTCTTGGGTTTTTCTTTATATCTCTGAGCATTAAACAATCTGACCTTGGACTGAATTTGCTGGGATGCCCGCTCCTGGGAAGATTGACAACTGTCTTGAAGGCTCTCCATTTGTAAACAGTCCATCTCACTGTAGAATGGTGAACTTCAAAATGTTTGGAGATGGCCTTATAACCCTTCTCAGATTGAGGAGCAGCAACATTTGCTTCTCTGAGGTCATGGCTGATGTTCTTTCTTCTAGGCATGACGTGAAAACACACCTGAGTGCTCCAGAACACCAAACTGCCAAAGTTTCTGCTTTTATAGAGGAAGTCACACTTCTTAATGATTAACTTATCTTGTGCATTTCATCAGTAACACCTTACTGCTAATTACTCTCTTAATGATTATGGAAGTAGGAAGAATGTATGTACATACTTTACATATTATTTTATTTTTTCCCTACTTGTTTTCTGAATGTTGAAAAAAAAAAAAAAACTAACATTACTACTAATTGAATTCTGGTGTGTTTTTTGTTGGTGAGGACGACACAATTGTTATTTAGGCCCTGATAAATAAAAACATAGAGTATGTAGGGTGTACTTTCTTTTTCCCATGACTGTATACTGTACAAATGTTGATACAATGACAATGTTGTTATATTGCTTTAATACTCTCCGTCATTAACCATGTACTGAAGCACATTTCTCTCAATTCGATGTCTCTGTTTGTCAGGCATTGGCCTTACTAAGCATGTGAGGTGCATTATTATTGCTAAAAACATCTAAATGTGTCTGCAGCAAAAAAGTTTAGGCTGCAGCAGTTCCCCAGCATTTGAAATTCCATCACAGAGTCGGAGCCTGCTGCCTCAGCAACCAGGTGAAATTTGGATGTAGGATGACGATTTCATTGAGAGATTTTTAGCTGTAACAATCGGATGAGGAATTCTTTCTTGGGTGGTGGTGGGAGTTTACAGTTTGCCTGCAAGCACAGGGGATTCTCTTTCTCTCTCTCTCTCGCTCTCTCTCTCTAAGCTTCACTGCCTCATTAAAAAAAGGAAAAAAATTTCTGCAAGAGCACTAGCACACTAGCAGTCTCAGTTGGTGCTACTTATATTTTTGCCTGTGGAGATAGCAAAAATTGTAGAATTTACATATATACATACTGTACATATTAATACATTTCCATGATATATGTGAATATTTTAATAAAAAAAAGGATTACAAGGATGCATATACTATTATCTGATTAGTAAAATGTTAGGAATTCCATAATATTTTCTTTTACTTGAAAATAACAAGATATTTTCATCTAACAAAACCTTCAGTCATTTAAATGGGGTATCTTTCCCCTAAAATATTTGATTAATCATCAATACTTCTATACTTAGAGAATCTATACTTAGAGTATAGATTAGATAAGACACAAAAGAAATAGACCTCTTGAACAAATAATACATTAGCTTCTTTAACAGAAAGAAAATGCTGAAATATGAAAAATAACCAGCAATTCTATGAAAAAGAGTGTAAGAGAAAAAAAAAAGATTTGCACTACCAGAAGTGAGCATATGGTGTAGTAATATGCACCACCAGGTGGTCTAAAAATAACAGACTTGAGTGGGAAAGAAATAATAGCAATTATCTGCAGCAACAGTTCCCCTATCATTGTCTTGTCAAAGTCATTGTGCTTGCAATTATGTAAAGTTTTACCTTTCAATTACATAAAATCTCATGCATTTATACTATCATGATATCAGATGAGACTGAATCTAACTAGGCATCACAGAGCAGGCCGTCAGATTTCAGTTTGTGCATAGGTTTGCCACGGTGTTCCTCTGGGCTTACACACCAGAGCTTTTCCAGAGGAGAACGATTCACCCGGATTTGATCTATGTATTGTACCAGAGAGTTGATGTCGCAGTCACATTTCCATGGGTTGTCATGTAGATAGACATGCTTCAGTCCTAAAATGGTGAAATGATCAACACAGTTATGGAGATGTGTTTTCTTTGAGAGAATACAACACATGCATGCTTAGAACCTCTATACCACTTTGTATTACAACAGTTAGTTTGTTTCAGATTGATTTCTGGGAGTTCTTGGGCACTTGGAAATTCTACAAAACTTTGAAAAAAAAAAAACTTGACAAAGGTCTTATGAGGTATATAGCTTAAGGAAAGTATCACTGTATACTACAGTACTAGTATGAATCAGTGAAACGCTTACCCTGTATGTCCTAACATGGCCAACATGTTCCCATCAATCGTTTGAAGTTGATTCCCGCTTAGGGCCACGCGGGTAAGTTTGGGGGTATGGCGAAAAACATCGGCTGGCAGGCTCGTAATTCTGTTTTTCCTCACATAGAGCTCCTGCAGGTTTGACAGTCCCTCCAACATGGATGAACTTAATGTGGAAAGAAGATTATTATCCAGCACCAACATCTCCAGGTTGTTTACAGTCTTGAAAATCCCAGCTTGGATGTTCTTCAGCCTATTGTTATCCAGATTGAGAAAGAGCAACTCTTCAAGCCCAAAGAAAGCTTTTGGAGAGATTTTTTGGATACGGTTTAAGGCAAGATCCAGCACTTTGAGAGCAATGAGAGGTTTGAAGGCATTAGGTGGAAGTGTGGTAAGAGAGTTCATGGGCAGGTCTAGATCTGAGAGATTTCTCATGCCAATGAACATGTCAGATTTGACACTGGCAATCTGATTTTGGCCCAACATGAGAAAACGCAGGTTGAGAAGGTCTTCGAAACCCTTTGTGGGGAGACTGGTTAACTGGTTTCCATTCAGGTTCAGGAGCATCAGTCTGCTGGCACCAGAAAAAGCCTGGGGGTGTATAGATTTAATTGAATTGCGCTCCAGATTTACACTCTCAAGTTTGGGGAGAGATCTTAGGATGTTTGCTGGAAGTTCCTGGATTATGTTTTCCCCTTATGAATAAAGGATAGAAAAGATTTATAATGGCATCACTCTATTTAATATATAAATCAGAACAAAAAGTAAAAGGTGATAAAGGTGACAAATAGTGACTCTAGAGTGGCATACTCTCTGTAGACAGAAGTGAATTATTGAAGCTTGTTTTAATAAGAGGTCATTAGTCAAGATTTGCGATCCTATTTCTATGTGAGCTCATATAATTTGTGATTTGGAAGCTCATTTCTGTACATTTACAAATCCGAACTTTCCTAATTTCAAATCTCTCTGAGAAATTATGTCAGCTTTGCTCACCCATTTTTAAGATCCACGAGTCCAGTGGGAATTTTAATGGAAAATGTTGAAGTCGCTGCTTATAACAGTTAACTTCCGTTGCCTCCACATTCTTTTTCTGGATACATTTGCAAGCATCTGGGCAATTTTCTAAAGCCTCTACTATCCATAACCACAGAACTGCAAATACTCCAAAATGCTTCATATTCCTGAAAATATAGAAATTATAATTATCCCATTCCCAAGTTGATTGGATGATTATTGAGTAATTAAGGAAAACATATTAAAGGATATTAGTGTTGTACTTCCATAAATACTCCATCAAAACAGAAATACTCTTATTACATATGGCTTCGCAGATTTACCTTAAAGATGGAAGTTTTTAGGTAGATCGAATCTTTAATGTACTCTTGCTCTAGCTGAGTCCCTTCTTTCTCCTCTGCTTCTGCCTTGCAACTGTCTCCACTAGGAAGTGTGGTGATTTAGCCAAGCTGTCTACCCAGCAGTAATGTGTTACACTGGCGTTTTATTCCTAGCATCGAACATCTGCAAACTCACAGTGTCTGGAGAAAAATTACACTGGCCCATTATGGCAGAGTTCCACCTTTAGCTAGAGAAGGAGAGAAAAGTGACACTCTGGTGTCACTGGAGCACACCCAGGAAAAACAGACATTATCCTTTTCAGCTTGTAGGCATTTGAGCTCAAAGAACATCATGTTTTCATGGCCATTTTAGAACAGTGGTAGGGTCTGCATGCATTCTCTGATGTTACTATTATGTTAGAAGCTATAAAGAATGTGGGCGATAGAGCGTTACAGTTAATGAAAGGAAACAGCAAGACCTCACTACACACATGCCCTCATCCCTCATTCTAGTGATGGATATAATGAGCAATCCGCTCAGCTCAGCAATAAGAGCTAGCTCTTTTGACTCTCCTGTGGCTTCTTGCCAGTTTTTTTTTAAACTGACCAATTTGATAGCCTTTGCTTAACTATTGCTTAAATTGGAATTAGCGTCCAGGTTTTGTTGTTGTTGTTGTTGTTGTTTTTTTTAAAAAAAAACTAACCAAGTTGATGGCCTTTGCTTATCTATTGCTTACACTGAAATTAGTGGCACAGCATGGCAGTGGTTTGCTTCTTACCTGGAGGGATAGTCATATGGAGGGAATCCAAATCTGCTCCATGCAGAGTCACCATAAGGCTCAGGTCTGGGTCTTCTTCTGTTCTCCCACTATACCCGCTGCTCAGTGAGGTCATATCCTCCCATGGGTTCTCATACCACTGCTATGCTGATGACACCCACTCATCCTTTTTTCCTCTCGCAGCATACTTGCATAGGAATCACATTCATTCATGCATGAAACCTTGCAGTCAGGATTGAGGCCCTGCCAAGGTACTGAAACAGCGCTGGTTAACGTACTATGTGGCCTACTACTTCTACTTAATTATTATTTTTATCTATTAACACTAATTATTATTATTATTTTTTATTATTATTATAATTTTTTTTTTTTTTCACATTTTCTATCCCCTCATTTTTTCAGGCTTAAAGTCAAGTGTTTGTGTTCAAAGCCGGTGGTCTAGACACTATTGAAAACGCCCAGCTGAGACTCAATAAAAATTTAGCAACCTCAGAGGTATGAATTACACGCAGGTGATTTGGATATTCTGAATTGGCCGGCAAGAAAATTGAACTATGCATGTGCATTACTCAACACAGAATAGTGAAGTAACTTTCCCTGCATAAATATTTATAAAACTTTTGGAATTTAGTCACCAGCTCTGAATGTTGTCCTTAGTGCAGTTCACCGGGTAATGTGTCTTGCTCAACAATAATATGATCCTACTATGCATAGACAAACTAACGACCTGAACTTGCACAGATGTCCTGTAACAAGAAAAACTCTAAATCACAAAATCTAAAGTGTTTGCATATGTAAACTTACCATCCACAGTATGTTGAACTATATCTCTGCCATCTCTGCTCCTCAAGTTCACACAGTGTTCATGGACAATGCAGATCATAGCTATTACTTTTTTCCTTAATTTTATTTACAGCATTTGGCTTTGGCCTTTATACAGAAGGGAAGGGCATCTTACAGAATTCGACTTACAGAATGAAAATTTTTGTGTGTGGGTTAATGATTTAACTTCAACCTCTTAAAAAATTTTTGTTTAATTAGTTCATCAACTGAAAGCATATTATTCACTAACTACAGTGAAATTTCATAATCATATTCACTTGCTATACAGGTGATTTTATGTAGATATAGTAAGTATTATTAACATCATCTCATGGTCAATTATTTTTTAGGGCAATTGTAAGCAAAAATCTCAAAGACCCTATAAAACAACTGGCTAGCTATGTTAGATATAACATAGGTATGTTATGTTCATGCCACATTAATACAACTGTTAAATTATATCATATTCACTTATGGTTATGGCAATATGTTTGATTTTATGCAGATATAGTATAAAGTATGATTAGCAGTTAAATCTACATTTAACTTTAAAATTAGATTTTGACTGTAAATGTTTAAAATTAGATTTTGTAAAGGATTCCTTTACATAAATCCTGATATTCACCTTCCTAATACGCTCCAATAACATAACAAACAGCAGTGCAGTCAGAGCCTCATGCTGCCTCTCTCTCTCTCTCTTGCTCTCTCTCTCTCTCTCTCTCTCTCTCACACACACACACACACACACACATACACACACACACACACAGTCTTAATATTCTCATTTGAACTAGCTCTACATGGCTAAGCTGTAGAGGTGGGAAAAGTACTGAGAAATGTGTCAAAATCTTAAAAATTAAATGTGGAAGTATGCAGAAAAAATTTTACTCATGTGAGTTACTCATGTTAAATTTGATTACGGAAAACTACTAGAAGATATTCATTTTAAAGCAACTGTGCTAATTTGCCTGAAAACATCCAAAGATTCAAAGTTTTATTGTCATTGAATGAAATTCCACTGATGATCTCCCAAGCTGATACCTAGAAAAAGATAAATTACAAAATTACAAATAACACTCTAATGCAAATGACAATAAATGGACAATAAATACAGTAAAGTGATAATACAGTACAGAAGTACAACACGAAAGAATATTGCATGTACATGACAAATACAAGACAAAATATTATGTGTGAGGGATTGCAAGCTGTGGATTATTGCACATAGTGTACCTGAGTTCTGTATTGCACACAGGATGTAGCGGTTAGCCTGATCGCTGTGGTGGTGGTGGTGGTGTTGAGCCGTGTTCACACCTCAGTTGTAAAATGTCCCTCAGGAAAAAGCTGTTTTTTACCCTGCTAGTGTGGGTGTGAACGGCTCTGTAACCGGATGGTAGGAAGATGAACAGAACGTTGCTGGGGTGCGTCAGGTCCTTCATTCAACTCAGTTTGCTGGTCATATATCCGACTAATGCTGCAAATTGCTACTAAAATAATCAGACCTAAAATATCATGTAAATTTTTACCAATATTTACCATTCTCCAGATTTTGACTTTGACAATTATGTTAGCTACTGAAATCAACACTAGTCTAACCTGCATTAGCAAAGAAAACAGGCTAACTTAGTTAAATATCGCCAGTGAATGTTAGCAAATTAACAAAACTTAGATTAGATGGAGTTCATGGCTTCTTGGGAGGCAAAAAGAGACGCCTGATTTTATACAAGGCTTTGCTTACTCCAGCGGATGGAAACATTTTACTGAGGCAGGCCCAGGGTCGCATACGCTCAATGGCAACACTACAGTCTTGTGGCTTATCTATCTTCAAAAGCACATGGATGGATTTAGCTTTAACTACATTGTCTAGCATGATGATGAGTCACAGCAGATGAGAAACTGGCATGATTTTTGATAGTTTGTTTTTCTACATTTATGAACTAGATTGGATGCATTATACTGTAACCGAATGCAAATACATAATTCAGACTCAACAGTTAAAGCATCCTAAATGGATACAAATACAGATCCAAACTGTAGATAGAGTATTACATTTTTTTAAAAATTTGTTTTCTTTTTGAAAGCTTGCCAGCTTCAGACTAGGTGTGTGCATCAGGATCCTGCATAATGAAACAAAAAAGCCATGTGAGCACAAGGGTTTCATTTAAAGGACTTGAAATTAGCCAGATTTAGCCATTATTAGCCAGACAGAGAATGAAGATCAAGTTCATTAACATTGTAAGAGTGCTATTTTTTTAATGCAACATTTTTTTTTTCCAGTGGTTTGCTCCAGTAGGCCGACCTAAACCCTTACTGAGCTCCAAACTAAAACCGTAGTTCTACCATATTTCTGTACAAACAATAGTAATGCTTTTATTTATATACCCAGTATAATTAAAAACTGTTGTAATAAAGTTAGACATTATAAATTAAGTTGCTATTCCCCACTTTTGTTTTCCAGTGTTTCATGGGAATAGTGAATAGCTTTTTAAAAAAAAAAACTTCTAGAATAGACCACGCCCAATTCCGGTTTAAATCCAAATATGAAAACAGATACGACTATTTTGAGCACTAAATGGACACAGATACAGATAATGGCATTGCGTTACACCCGTAGCTTATACTCATTTCCTTTGTGAGAGAAGAAGAGACCTTCATGATTTGTAATGAGTACTTTGAAGGGCTAAATAAAAAAGTAATTTTGGAAATAATAATTTCACATGGATAGATTTAGCTTTAGCTTTTTTCCAACAATGTTGGAAAATACTTGAGTAAGTGAACTTCATTACTGTACTTCAGTATTATTACTTAAGTAAAGCATAAATATACCCAAATCATACTGAAGTACAGTAATGAAGTACACTTACTCAAGTATTTTCCAACATTGTCCTCCAACATTAGGAGGTAAATAAGAGGCAGTTT
Organism: Pangasianodon hypophthalmus; assembly: GCF_027358585.1. Classification (NCBI taxonomy): domain Eukaryota; kingdom Metazoa; phylum Chordata; class Actinopteri; order Siluriformes; family Pangasiidae; genus Pangasianodon; species Pangasianodon hypophthalmus. Next base: position 2,302,461 of record NC_069728.1, on the reverse strand, counting down.
CACACTTTCACTGACTGCCTTCAATATTACTCCCACTTACACTCCCACAGGCCCCAAACACGCTGAAAAGCAGAGAAAGCATGGGACAGTGAATGTGTTTAAGAATTAGAACTCACTGAAATTATTTTATTGTGATGAAGCCCAAAAAAAAACCTTTCTTATACCTTGCCAACAGCAAACAATTCAAGCCATGTGGAACAGTAGCATTATCAGCTCATCAGTTCACAGACGGAAATGAGTGAATTCAGTGAAAAAGCTCCATAAATCAGTGATAGAAATAGAGCGCTACAAGTCAACATCAATGTTACTCACATTATTTCTGTTACTAAGTAGGTCATACTAGAAAGTAGACAAAAACTACAGCGGCTTTGTTGCCAATGGCAAAGCATCTTTATTTATTTATTTATTTATTTTGTAATATAACCAGGCAACAGTGAGGGTGTGTGATCCTCAGAGACAATGTTAAAAGCATGCAGCATTGATTTATCTCAACATCAATACCTCCTCCACCTGCAGGCTGCAAAGTACAACTGCATTTAACTTTAAATTTCCAGATTAACCAATGTATCAGCCTGGTGCATTTTAAAAAAAAAACATTTATTAATTCATTATTTTATTACTTTGAATACATAAAAAACTTTTCTTTCCTCCTCCGCCCCTGAAAAAGCTAACTAATAACATACATTCATGGCAATGTGGTTATTTAACACAGATTCAAACAGACTGGGAGTTTGAATTAAAAACCTGAAATCCTGAATACTTTGGAATCAGTTTATTCCAAAAAGTTGCATAGAAATGATGCACAGAATGATTTATGAATGAATCTGTGTCTGATTCATTATTTCAGTGTTTCAGTATTTCATGAGTCAAAATGAACCGTGATTTGAGCACAAATGAGGAATTGGCTTCAATTGTGTTGACATATGCTCCTGCCCACTAGTCCTTTATTTACACGTTGTGTGCATACATCACACCAAAATCTACCCTCATATACAGTGGCTCAGGAAAGTATTCACCCCCCAGTGATTTCATCTCTCTTTCTGCTGTATCATCTAATTTAGAATGGGATTTTTTTTCTGCTCGTTTTGACTCTCTACAGAAATGAAAATGAAATTAGGTATTTAGATGTCCTCATAATTATTATTTTATAATTAAAACTTAAATCTGCATTATTGATATATATTCACCCCTCTTTGTTTTAACAATCTAAGACTAGTATTTAATTTTCTAAAGCTCACACTAAATATGTTAAACAAGCACACCTGTATTCATTTCAAATCCATGTGTCCAAATGTAGTCCTGCTGTCATGAAGACCAAGGAACTGTGAAGCGTTGAGGTGTAATTGTTAGGAGGAAACAATATGGAGAAGGCTAAGAAAAGATTATCGAAGCTTTGAACAATCTTAGGAGCATTGTGAAATCCATTATAACAGAGTGGAAAAAATATGGCACAGCACAGACACTACCAAGGTCAGGCCAAACACAGGCAAGATGGGTAATTGTCCGAGAAGTGTCCAAGAGTCCAGCTTCAACCCTGAAGGTGTTACACAGCTTACTGGATGAAATAGAAGACACTGTGCCAACCAAACCAAATACAGTCAGCACCCAGATAACACCACTCCTGTGATCAAGCATGGTGGTGGTAGCATCGTACTGACACTATACTGCCACTATACAGAGCATCTTCACTGAGAACGTTACCACTTGGTACAGGAACTGCAGTGCTGAGGACGGCAAACCCTGCAGCCTACAGGACGTCTCCACCAGGCAGTGCTGATCCGGTGGCTGCAGTCTGGTAATTTGGCAGAACTGGAGAAAATTCGTATTGAGCAATGGCAAAAAAATGCCAAAAAGCAAAATGTGCAAAGCTCATAGAGGCACACTCGAGACAGCTCAAATCTGTAACTGCTGCAAAAGGACAATTCACATGGGGTGAATACTTATCAATTAAAATTCATTTATTTATTTATTTTTTATTTTTTTTCAAATAATTCTGAGGATATCTAAGTTTAATTTTATTTCTGTAGAAAGTAACTTCAAAATTAGCAGAAAATAAAATCCCATTCTGATGTGCTTAAATCTGATTAAATTTGCAATACAGGAGAATTTGCAATACAGGGGGTTTACTTTCTGGAGGCACTGTATATCATGAAACATATCATTCTGTGATAATTAGCCAAAGAAAGGAAATCATTCAGCAGGCAGTAATTCAAGATGGAAGAAAAAGGAAGGAAATAAGTAAATCGTGTGTTAGATGCCATGCAAATAAAGATGTTCTATTTAGAGCCAATAAAGGTAGCGCAGAAGCTGTGCACAAAAGGAAAAACTTAAAATCGTTTCACACAGTTTTACTGGAGGAAAGGACAGTCCAAGATGATTGTTTTTTGTATTCCTTTCATTTTACTGAAATCAGTAGTGTTGTGTAGATGTACATACACATGAAGTGTGATCGCTTTTTTGGTTTGCTAGTGTTTTTTTAAAAATAAAGTTGTTTAAGGCCAAAATAAGGTTTTATATTTATTGACTTCACCTGCAGGTATGTGAATAGCTAGGGGTTCTTTATTTTTATTTTTTTTATTTTAATTTAAGCAATATTTGAGTCAAGTTCTCATCCAGAACCCTCAGCTGATGCAGATCTAGTGTGCTGGATAAAGAGCCATAACATTCGGCATATCCTTCTGACTGAGGATGTGTTGGAAGTGCTACATTGACAGTATATAAGAGAAGACAACGAATTCAAATAAACAAAACACTAAATAAAATCAATTAAATGCTGAAAATGATGGATGAGAAATGGATGCCATCACATCTGGCAAACTTTAGTGTTGATATGAAATGATGTAATAACCTGAAACCCCCTGGCAGCTATGATATCTAAGTGTGTTTTGAATAGCCCGGATGTGCAGCCCTCAGCCCACTCTGCACTCCACAGGGCATCCTGTCTGCACACGCATGTTTTACTTAACTGATCAGATCAATGTGATAATAAAGATTTATGTCTGTGCGTTCTAATTTACAGATGATATGTAGACACTAAACTACATTACATATGATTTAATACCTAACAGAGACACGCTTCTGTTTTTCAGTAGCACCTAGACCATCATCTTTAGACTAATAGAATGATATATGAATAGTAGATGGTAAGTATTCAAATAAAGACTTAACAAGGGTCTAGTATATTTCCACATTATTACTGTATGCATAGATCTGTTTGTAATCTATGTAAGTTTGGCTTAATATATTGAATAATGAATATTTAATTCAATTAAAAAAATATGCTCATTATGCAGCAGCTTATAAAATACCACTTCACCCAGTACATCTTATTATTTTACTTATTTTATCAGTTGTGTAACCACAAGATATTAAATCAGTTTCATAAAATCGTAAGGTGTGCGCAGGATGTAGGCTATTTTATCACACTTTTAATCTGCAATTTTGAGTTGTCAGATAATTCTATTTTTTTTTTTTTTACTATGCACATGTAACTCAACTCTGAATATAGTCCTCAGTGTATTGTTATTAGTTTAGTATAGTTTAGTGCTTTAATTAATACTGATTTTGATTATTTAACTGAAAATTAAATAATAATAAATTAAATAATAATCTTTTTCAGACTGGTTAAATTTACATTTGCAGCATTTAGCAGATGCCTGGAGCAACTTAAAGACTTGTAGTATCCAGCATATCCCAAGAATACTATCAATCTAAAACCCTGTTGGAGAGAAGTTACTGCTGCACACGCAACTCAGTGGTTTTTATTTAGTGCTGATTTCAGTGGTTGCTGAAGAGGTAGGTCTTCGGTTTTTGTTTAAAGACAGCCACTGACTCAGTTGTTTGGCCAGCCAGCGGAAATTCATTCCACCACGTGGGTGCCAGTACAGAGAAGCATCTTGATGCATGACTTCCTTGAACCTTGGGGGATTGTGGATCAAAGTGAGCCATGCGAGAGGCATGAAGGGGACGTGGTGCAGAGTGGAGCTTCATAAGTGCCTTCAGGCACTGTATGGGCTATTTGCATGAAATCTGGAGCTTGAAGAGTCTCGCTTTCAAACACTCGCAGGAATCAAAGAGAAGCCAACATTCTTTGTCAAATCACATCTCAAATCATGTCCCTTTTCAAACCCTGGCAAAAGGCAGCGATGAGTGCAGGCTTCAGTGAAGTTCTAAGGTGTATTCGGGTGCGGACCAGTGTCCTTATTTGAAGGTCATGTGCTGTTAACCTGTTTCTTTGCCATCAGCAAGGAGGTCTGGGGTTCAGTCAGTGTTCCAGTTCATCCCAGTTCAGTGGGGTTGAGGTCAGGGCTCTGTGCAGGACACTCGAGTTCTTCCACTCCAACCTTCACACACCATGTCTTCATGGAGCTCGCTTTGTGCACAGGGGCATCGTCATGCTGGAACAGGTTTCAGTCTCTTAGTTCCAGTGAAGAGAATTTTGGGAAAGACATCCTATACATTTGTGTGCTTCCAGCTTTGTGGCAACAGTTTGGGGAAGAACCACATCAATACATTTTTTCCACTTTAATATATTTGCTACCTAAATGAATGAATAAACAAACAACTACATGCAAAAGTATGTTTTATAGGTTCAGATAAAGAAACAGCACTGAATACCAGGAATGACTCATATACAGTCAGGTCCATAAGTATTTGGACAGTGACACAATTTTGGTAATTTTCCCTCTGTACGCCACCACAATGGGTTTGAAGTGAAGCAATCAAGATGTGACTGAAGCGTAGACTTTCAGCTTTAGTTCAAGGGGTTTAACAAAAATATTGCATTAACGGTTTAGGAATTACAGCCATTTTTTTTTTTTACAGAGTCCCTCCATTTTCACAGGCTCAAAAGTAATTGGACAATTGACTGATAAGCAGTTTCATGGCCAGCTGTGGCCTGTTTCTCATTATTTCATGACAATATTAAGATGATAAAAGGTCTGGAGTTTATTCCAAGTATTGAATTTGCATTTGGTAGCTGTTCATGGGAACTGTCAATATGCGGGATAAAGAGATGTTGATGCAAGTGAAGGAGGCCATCATTAGGCTGAAAAGACAAAACAGACCTATCAGAGAGACAGCAGAAACTTTATGTGTGGCAGAATCAACAATTTGGTACATTGTTAAAAAGAAGGAATGCACTGGTGAGCTCATCAATACCAAAAGGCCTGGAAGACCACGGAAGACAACTAAAGTGGATGATCACAGAATTCTTTCCTTGTTGAAGAAAAATCCCTACACAACATCTAACTAAATCAAGAACACTCTGAAGGAGGTGGGAGCATCTTCGTCAAGGTCTACAATCAAGAGACACCTTCATGAATGTAAATACAGACGGTTTACCACATCATCTGTCAAACATGGTGGAGGAAGTATTAAGTGTTAAGTGTTATGTTTCTGTAAAGCTGCTTTGTGACAATGTCCATTGTTAAAAGCGCTATACAAATATAATTGAATTGAATTGAATTGAATTATGGCATGGGCATGTTTGGCTGCCAATGGAACTGGGTCATTGGTATTTATTGATGATGTGACTGCTGATAGAAGTAGCAGGATGAATTCTGAAGTGTATAGAGCTATACTTTCTGCTCAGATTCAGTCAAATGCTGCAAATGGATAACAACCCAAAACATACTGTGAAAGCAGCCCAAGAGCTTCTTAAGACAAATAAATTAAATGTTATTAAATGTCCGATGAACCTCAACCCAATTGAGCAGCTTTTCACTCACTGAAGACAAAACTGAAGGCAGAAAGACCCACAAACAAGCAGCAACTGAAGGCAGCTGCAGTAAAAAGGCCTGGCAAAGCAACTCAAGGGAGGAAACTCAGCATTTGGTGATGTCCATGGGTTCCAGACTGCAAAGGATTTGCATCCAAGTATTAAAAATAATCCTAATATTTATGATTATGTCAGTTTGTCCAATTACTTTTGAGCCTGTGAAAATCTGAAAGTCTACACTTCAATCACATCTTGATTGCTTCATTTCAAATCCATTGTGTTGGGGTACAGAGGGAAAATTAGAAAACTGTGTCGCTGTCCAAATACTTATGGCCTGATTGTATTTACGGATCATGATATATACATACTATATACGTAATCCAGCTTTCTGATGTTGTATGTTACTATGTCAAAAAAAGAATGAAAAAGAAAAGATGTACTACAATATTTTTCCTTTACTTCTGAATGCATCACTATTATTACCCAGGTTCACTAGTGAAGTCAACCACAGCTCACTACTGACATCTTGCTGCCATTGCAGCTTTTAGATTTTGTTCTCAAATAATAAAATGTTTAATTCTAAATCAGGGGGAGAAAAATAGAAAAAGACAGTTTTTATGATTTGGTCATATAATTGCCACTAGTGTTATTATCGTTGTAAATCTGTTTGTAAATAAATCTGCAAGCTCTGGAGATTACTGCACATGAGACAATAGATCAGAATTTCAGCATTCATTTCCTGATATTTACATCTAGATGTGTTAAAAATTTTTAGAACGACTTAGAACATGGCACCTTTAGTGGCAGACCACCCAATTTTTAGGTGAGCAAAAGTATTGGACAGATAGTCTTTAAGTAAATAAAATTTAATATTTATAACACTTATTATTCCGTTGCCATGTGAGTGCAGTGAGACATATGAACGCATAATTCAAACACATGCATTTGTGTTTGCATTTTCATGCACAATGTACAATGTGTAGAAAAAAAAAAAGTAGTACATATCAGATAATCATGATTCAGTCTTCACAATAGCACCTGGACCACTAGCCACAACACAAAATCCCAGAGAAACAGTGACTCATTTGATTTGGTGGCTTTCCCTTGTACGTAGTCCCTTTGTAAAGTCAAATAGATGGCCAGAAAGTTGTGTTGGTCTCAGCTGAGCACAACATGTGATTCTAACTGAACATCAAATGATGCTTGGATTGAAGCTGATTGCTTTTGTTTAATAAAATAAAACAAGTAGGCTACGCAAAATACTTTATTTTTGGCAAAACATACAATGCAAGGCCTGCCTTATAGGCCATATATATTTTTTTTTTGCTTTTTTTTTTTTTTTCTATAAACAACCCTGGGGTATTCTTCTGTTATCTAATGAAAGGCAAACAGAACATTTCACAAATCATATAATGTAATATTTTGCAGTCATCTCACATAGCTCATTTACCAAATTAACCAAAAGACAACTGGCTAAATTGCTGATGAAAAGAAATTCAGTTCTACCAAAACAAAAATAAAATAGCAACAGCAATAAAAAGGTCAATAGGTTAAAAAACAAAGCAAAACAAAACAGTAAATATCAATAAAATGCGAAAGGTTCAAATGTACATAAATTATTAGTTTTGCAGTGTACATGCTGGATAATCTGCCCATTTAATGAAATACTGATTTGCTACACAGGACAGAAGTTTCCAGTCTTTTGATCCTGCTTCTATTAGGTGACTAAAGGTTACCTAATAAACACTTCTTTCTGTGCAAATTATTTTGTAAATTTAATAAAAAGATTTGCACCAAGAGATTATAATTTACATCAAAAATATCTCAGCAATTTATTTACATTTGATCAGCCTAATATACCAATATTATCACTAAGACATTGGAAACTTGGAGACACCAATTTCTTCTTTTGAAGAACTGTTTGTTCATATAGTTATGTTAGAATAGTCACAATGGTAGATTTAGTTGAAATAAATGAGTAATGTGATATTTGGTGCCATGCATTGTATACATTGCAAAAAAAGCAATAGCTACTGTTCGAGAACAAAATTTAAAATAAAATAAGCAATAAGCAACTTCATAAAAATTTTGGCTAAAACAAACATCTTTACCACAGAGCATGTAAGGATAAAATTAATTCCAAAACAATCTGCCTTAAATTATAAAAAAAAAAATAATTATTTTCCCATTTTCTTTTCATAAAAGCACTGGTCCTGAGACATAGCATAACTGTTCTCACTATACAGAAAAAAAGTAAAGAAAACAAAATAAACAGACCAAAAAGGAATACAATTAATCAATTAATATCCCATCAAACATAATATACAAAAGCATTAAACTTAACGTATTAGAGAATACGTCAAGAAATAAAAGGCAAAACATATGTTTCAATATCTCAAATATGGGAGAAGGTTGTAGAGAGTCATGGCAGAAATTGCTCGAGTAGAAAAACACGTATGTACATTAATATACATAGGAGAGCTTATAACTGGGGCAAAATGCTAATATTTTACAAATTATTCTAATTAAAACACGGTTTTCTTCTAGGATCCAAATAGCTGCCAAGTTGCTCAGTAACACCCTCAGTGGTTTTTTTACTCTTAGAATTAAGATTTTCACTCAGATGCTCCACAGGAAATTTTGTATGCCCCAAATGTTCTCAGTAGACCCCGGGGAAGATGCGGTACGGCACCGCTTCGCAATACTTCTCCCACGCCAAGCCATACTTCTTCCTACACTGATGCTCATCTCGCGCCTCCCGATGCACCAGCAGGATGATTAGGTAAATCAGATAAAAATAAGGAATCACGTGATTAAAACCTGCAGGAGTGGAGGGAAAAAAAAAAAAAAAAGATTAGAAGTTAGAAAATAACGAAAGAGCTGAAAGCATTTCAGAGTACTGCAGGAATCCAAACCCATCAACTCACCACATGTTAAGGACCAGGCCAAAGCCATAAGGATGTCACCAAGGTAATTCGGATGACGGACAAAACCCCACAGACCCGACGCAATGAGGCTCTTTCCAGTTGCAGTTGGAATCGTTTTCAGATCTGATCAAATAAGCAACATGCTGTTTACATGCATCATAAGGCATGAGAATTTTGACAAAAGAACAAAATAAAGGGAATACGTACGAGACAAGGTAGGATCGAACGGATTTCTTCGGAAAGCAAATTTCTGCGAGTTGGCTTTCCGGAATATGTAGTAGCCAATGGCTGTAAGAATCACATTAAATGTATTAAAATTAATATTTTTCACTTATTCATTTGTTCATATTGTACAAATATTCTGCTAACAAAAGGAAACTAATTACCATTCATTAAGATGATGGCAACAATCCAAAACACAGGGAGGTCACTGGGGTGACTGGCAAGGTAGTAGGACTGACAGGTGAAAGTAAAGGGAACCCAGGCCAGATCTCCAAAAGCCAGCATGAACCCAAACCCATCATGCAAAATGTCCATCATGGTTAGAAGTTTCTCCTGAAATACAGACAAATCAGTTCATCAGTCCATGGCTGAGCACTGAGTAATTGCACCTTCCCCCCATTTCCTCCCTAATCTCAGCTCTACCCTATCGTACATCAGGAGGGTGAAGTCTAACACAAGCTTCCTCTGAGACACGTGTAGTCAATACCGTGTCTGTTCGAGCTGCTGATCATGCAGCGTAGCACACCTGGAGGAAAGAGCTATCTACCCTCTTCTGCATACATGGGCTCACAGATGCCCACGACTGGCTAGTGTTACTGTGATTGACACGGGAGAGAGATTAATGCCGTCTCGCCCACCCAAAGAGCACAGCCAACTTCCCTCTCTCGAACTCGTGGTCACGGCCGGCTGTGGAACTGTCAGGATTCAAACTCCAGACAACAGGACAAACACATTTTTCTGTTTTTCTTTTTTTTTTTTTAAATGGGGTGGGTTACAGGGTCACAGAGTGTGTGTGTGTGTGTGTGTGTGTGCGTGTGTGTGTGGAGGTGAGACACCGTGCGTGACGTGGTAACAGGGTGGGTAAGAGGGAGCAATGCATTTCAGTTTTAAAATGTTTTTTGGGTGTAAAAGCTCAGTAATGACATAATGACTAATGTTAACTGTATCAGATTAACTGTACCTCATGCCAGAGGCCATCAGCAACCCAAACCAGCTGGAAGCCATTCACAAGCAGCATGGCTGAAGACGGGGTGTCAAGACTCTGAAGCTTCATCTCAGCAAGTAACATAGCAAAGTTAAACACAAGCTAAAACAAAACAAAATAAAAATCATTATTTGCATTAGGGGACAAATAAGTAAAAAAAAAAAACACACAACAAGGATTTAATGTTCTGCCATATGTCTCTTTTGGTTTACTTAGTATATTAAAAATAAAAACAATATATATTTTAAAACGTAGTAAGTTAGACTTTGGCGTACCCAACCAATAAGTCCTGGACGCATTTCACAGAAGAATTTGATATCAAAATTTTTGATTCGTGGATTCAGCTCACGTCCCATGAAGAAATCATATATCACATAACCTGCACAAGATGATGTTAACAAGATTTTTAAAAAAAAAATGTTTAAATTGCTTACTAATCAATTTTAGAGCGTTATACTTCACAGAACACAGTTACCAGAGTTGCCAGCTGGAGCTCGGTCATCATCAGAGGCCGAACGGGAACGGACAAACAGGTAGATACTGAGTAGGATGGAGACGAGCAGGGCGGAGGTGTAGAACTGGAGGAAATGAGTGTGGATGTAGCCAAGATCCACCCCGTTATATACACCAGCGCCTACTGCTACAGCACTGACGAGTAGCGCATAAAACCCTAACAGAGCACGGGACCAGAGAGGGCATAGGATTAAACACCCAGCAAAAAAAATACAATCTCCAACTATAAATCATAAGGTGAAGTACTAAAGCAAACAGATTAAAAAAAAAGGAAAGACTCTACACTACAAAAGCAACTAAATCAAAACAGTCTTACCATTAATCCTGTATTTCAGTGTTTTTCCGTTCTTCAGAGGCATTCCATTAACAACCTGAGGGAGCGAGAAGAACAAGTTTGAACTATACAGGACCCTTAGTACGAAAAAAACAAAACCAAAACAAAGCAGAAATGGTCCACAGCCTCTTGTCACTTTTAAAACAGTGAGTCTACTAACAGGAGATAATAAATTAGACAAAACGTCCTGTTAGCTCTTATTTCACACGGCTGATTGCTAACAATCCCTCCTGAAATGGGAAATCGGGGATGTGGGTGTGTCATGTTGTTGGTCATGTGACTGGGACCCACGTCACATCGTTCTTGTGATGTGTGGAAATACCTTGCCAATAGGGAGTAGGGAGAGGACAGCCTGGAAGAGCAGCCAAAGGAGCGTGATGCCAAAAACCTGCCAGTCCCAGAGAGAGTCAAGTGTGGGAAGCATGCGAGGAAAGCTGAGGAGACTAGAATCCTTCTGGCCACAGAGAATAAGCAGAGCCAGCACCACCACAGGAAGCAGCAACAGCAAAAAGAACACACCTGATGCAGAACAGAAGAGTGAACGATAACCTATAAATACAGTCACGTCCATAAGTATCTGGACAGTGACACAATTTTCTAGTTTTCCCTCTGTGCACCTCTACAGTGGATTTGAAATGAAGCAACCAAGATGTGACTGAAGCGTAGAGTTTCAGCTTTAGTTCAAGGGGTTTAACAAAAATATTGCATTAACAGTTTAGGAATTATAGCCTTTTTTTTTTCTTAAACAGAGTCACTCCATTTTCACAGGCTCAAAAGTAATTGGACAAACTAACAATTATGTATCAAGAACATACCAAATTGTTGACTTGGCCACTCCTAAAGTGTCTGCTGTCTCTCTGATTTTCTCTTTGATTGTCTCTTCGTCTGGTTTTTTCAGCCTAATGATGGCCTCCTTCACTCGCATCAACACCTCTTTATCCCGCATATTGAGAGTTCCCATGAACAGCTACCAAATACAAACTCAACACTTGGAATCAACTCCAGACCTTTTATCATCTTAATATTGTCATGAAATAATGAGAAACAGACCACAGCTGGCCATGAAACTGCTTATCAGTCAATTGTCCAATTCTTCTGAGCCTGTGAAAATGGAGGGACTCTGTAAAAAATGGCTGTAATTCCTAAATGATTAAAGCAGTATTTTTGTTAAACCCCTTGAATTAAAGCTGAAAGTCTACACTTCAGTCACATCTTGATTGCTCCATTTCAAAGCCATTGTGGTGGCGTAAAGTGGCAAAATTACGAACATTGTGTCACTTTTCAAATACTTATGGACCTGACTGTAAATCTACACAAAATAAGCAGAAGCCCACTTAGTTATAGACAGGTGACAAATTATAGGGAAAAACCCTGAATAAATAAGTGGAGTAAAGGAGCAAAAATGCTTATATAAAGTATATAATAGTACATATATCTAAAGTACATAATAAAACATATATAAAGTATATTAAGTATGGTACAATTATAAAGTATGGTACAATTGAGCAGTTAATATGAGGACTGCAACAACAATTATATGGATAATGAAGCCTAAATGAAGTGACGCAGTGTTCTTCATAACAGAGACCCAACAACTGATAACGAATTGTGTGTTATTAACAAATTTCATAGATGTCGTGGCTGTAAATAACATCGCTGACCTGAATTTTGGATCAAAGATGGCAAGAGGAAAATATCTGAGCGACTATCTGAGTGACACAGACGGCAGACGTGGGGTCACTGAGTAACCTGGTACGCTGTAGCCTTCGTACTCACCTGATCACCGGCTCTGCAGCTGACTGCGCTCCGGGATCTCACTAAGACTCTTTATATGGTTTCTATTTTAATTTGTCACCCGTCTGGCAGGAAACCCTTAAAGGTGTATCCTTGGACTTGTTTGTGTACATTGAAGCTTGTGTGAAAGCTTACACTAAAATTATAATGATGAACCTCTTACCAATCCTTCCTCCAAACTCCAGGTCAGTAGTCTTGCTGGTCTGCTGCGGTGTGGCCAGAAACACAACTGGCTCTGCGTCCTTCAGCTCGAACGGTCGCTCTTCCCCCGGCTCCCTCCTGCGGCGAAGATTGTAGCGCCCACTTACCTGGTTCTCTGTTTCTTCCTTTACCTTCCGCAGGAAAAACGTAAACCACATGATGTGAACTTGCATCATGTAAGTAATAAACCTTCACAGAAGACCTTTAATATGGCATTCTGTAAAACTTTATAAAGACAAGCACTCTGGTTTTATATACACACACGCTGTATATACGTATGGACATAAAAATTAAAACTACTAAAACAGTAATTAAAATTGTCGATAAGAGTGTAACGATATGTAACGATATGGCGTATCATAATTTAGTTCGATAAGAGGCTCTAGATTTAATCAGATGAAAACTCAAACCTAAAGGCGCACATTTATTTATTTATTTTTGCTGTGTCTTATCGAGACCCCGTGTATCGTTATAACACAAAAGCATGACAGTTATAAACAAGTTATAACAGTACAGCAGTCAGACCTGTTTTACATATAACCTTCATCTATGTACAGAAACAACAGAACGCTACAGAGACGACATTAAACCGTGTTCGGTAATGAAAGTGTGTGTGTGTGTGTGTGTGTGTAACACAACCGTCAGCCCAGACACTTCTGTAAACAATGTGTACTTTATACACAGATACACAACCTTCACAAACGTGCTGAATCCTCACCTCAACAACTTTGTTAGCTGTGTCATTCTCCTCTTTCTTTTCATGCTCATTGCTGCTATTGTTCACCAGAGGCATTGTCTGAAACACATGACGAATACACGTTAGGAAAACCAAAGAAAAAAACGAATCAGACATTTTATTGGTATGGCACCGAAATGACACAAAAAGTAGGAAAAGTGCTCATACACAAAACCATAACTCTTAAGGTATACGATGCTGCTAAATTAGATTAGTAGACTCATTTATATGATTTATTCCCGAGTGAATTCTCCCACCTTGTGCTCAGTGATCCCGGGATAGGCTCCGGATCCGCGCCGGGTCTGACCAGGATAAAGCAGGTAATAAAGAGGAATGAATGAAAATTCATTTAAATAAATAAATAAACAAACAAACACAAGTACTGATAAATATGAAACAGAGCCTGAACAAAGTAAGTTTTCTGCCATTTTTGATTTTCACCACACTTAATTAAACAGAAACGTTTTCTACACAGTTCTAATTTCTGACTAGCTCAAATATTCATTACAAAAATTATCACAGACCAGAGCTTTTAACAGAATCAAGAAACGTCCAAAAAAAAAAAAAAAACCCAGATCATATATTCAGATTAAGTGAGCGTTCTTACCACAGGCGTGAGGCGCACCTCCAGCACATCTTTCAGTTTGTCTCTGCGTGTCTCGGTGGTGTGGGATGAAGAGCGACGGGATGTTCTTGCCGGAGAGCGCGAGCGACTTCGGCGAGTCCGCGCAGGAGAACGGGAGCGAGACCGGGACCGAGAGCGGACGGAGCCCTGCCTGAATCCAGTCACGCTCTGCAAACACAGCAGGTGAAGTTACAAGCGCTGTCATAAACTACAAAGAATAAATATCCATTTTTATGGCCAAATTAAGCTGACAACTTTTAACGCACAACCTTTATGTCATTTTAAAGTCTCCTGATACATCAAATATATACATATATATATATATATACACATATGAGTCATAAGTCATACCTTGATATCTGCGTCCTTTAGCTCCAGTTCTGTGCCGTCTTTGTAGACGACGGTGTAGAGCTGAGACTTGGGAGAGTGGCTCAGCACTTTGACCTCGTAGTAGAGGTTACTGCCGGGCCAGCGGCCCATCACAGTATCTCCAGCCTGAAACCGCACAACTGGCATCTCGACCTACAGCGAGAGACAACAGCACCACGCATCTTAAACATCAGCGTAGTAACAGTATTCCTCACACAATCAAATCAAACACCTACATTTCTACAGTACAACCAACCAAGACTGCCAAGGTTCATAAACTTTTTAATGTGTTTGCTCTCACTGTAACAAGTGTACACCTGTGAAATACTACTTATATCACTTTCTTCATGTTCACCTCAGCATGAAAAAGTGCAGCAAACGGCAGGCGAGCTGCATGTCGCGTGGACAATGAAGCTGTGGTGTCAGCAGTGCTGAGAGGCCCGAACCCACCTGCCTCCATTACTCTACGCTACCGGCGCTCTACGCCAGCACCACGGCGTTGTTATAACGTCTACCCACATTTTCACATCCTCATCCTCAGTCCTGTACCTCAGCTAAAACAATAAATATCCACACACACACTCTGATGAACAGAGACAAACTTCTAATCATCACCTCCATATCAATAAACCCATACTGACATTTCTCTCATTCCAGGCTCATGACATTCACAAGCCCCATGTGATGATGGC
Organism: Pangasianodon hypophthalmus; assembly: GCF_027358585.1. Lineage (NCBI taxonomy): Eukaryota > Metazoa > Chordata > Actinopteri > Siluriformes > Pangasiidae > Pangasianodon > Pangasianodon hypophthalmus. The sequence continues at coordinate 2,287,344 of NC_069728.1, read as the reverse complement.
AGGATGCAAGTGGACACAAGTTTCTCCACCATCTCATCAGCTCCCAGAGAGAGAAGAGCAGTACGGAGGAGCTTCATATTACAGAGCCATAACAACAGCTTTCTGCCTTTTCAACATGATCATCTCCTTATGGCACAGAGGCTGTGACAGTAAAACTCTGCACTTTGTATACATGTGTGTGTGTGTGTGTGTGTGTGCATATGTAAAACACAAGAAAGTTTTACTGTCATCTTTTGCAATAAAAGCACACCAGGTTAAGGAGGCAGAATGTGTGAGTGTACAGTCCTTCACTCTGCAGAAGGGAAAAAGGCCAAACCCTGCAGCTGCTGCTCCTTTAACACAGGAAGGAGGGAAAACGTCATCTATTCAAACACAGAGCGCTAGCCATCACACATCAACCTGCAGGGAGCCGAGGGGATCCCGGCGGAAGTCAAAGTAAAGCCTGCTGTGTTTGTGAGCCCCTCAGGCGCTTTGAGAGGAGCAGGGAGTGAAGTCAGAGACCGGGGAGAAGCTCAGGGAGAAGCTCAGGGCGCAGAGCAGCAGCCGCCCTCCTGCCGCAAGCCGGTTAGCAAAACTCCCCACATCACAAACACCAGCTCTGCGCTGCGCTCTCTCTCTCTCTCTCTCTCACTCACCTGGGAGACGGGTTACAGGCGCTGTAAAGCCGGGGAAAGACGAGCTCTCTCTCTCTCTCTCTCTCTCTCTCTGTGCGTGTGTGTGTGTGTGTGTGTGTGTGTGAAGTTATTTCCTCAGCGCGCCTGGGAAAGCTAACGGCACTGAGCCTCGCTTCATCAGCTCGCGCACTTCACAACAAACACATTAAAACATTCTCCACAAATTAATGTTAATAAACCAGTCCTACCTGTTCCTGCAGAAAATTAGTCCAGAGTACGTAAAACGGGATATATCCCTTTAAGTTAAAAAAAATTATATTAATATTTAAAAGAGAAATATGCTCTCGGCGCTAAGTCCGTTCCTCCCTCTCTGACGACGCAGCCTACCAACGCCGACGAAGGCGCGAAGCTCAGTGATTGGCTGCCAGAATTCTGTTTAAAACGGATCTATTTTCTGATTGGATGATGGGGATTTTTAAAGCGTTGGCAAGCAGTGACGTCCAATCAGCGATCAGCTTTAGACTTTTCCGTTGTTCTGTTTACAAAATGGAGGTTACACTCATATCGAGTATTTAAAACATGATAGGAGGCGTTAGAGAAAGAAGGAGAGACGAGCTCTCTTTCTTTCTCTCTCTCACTCCAGTCACCAAACCTTCAGCTTTTTAAATGTGTTTTACAAGCTGTCGCGCCCAGTTATTGAGTGTTTTTATATACTGTTTAATAGTTTTTTAATAGTTGTTTAATAGTTTGCTTAGCCTGACTGAGTGAAATGTAGGTGTTTAATGGTAAAAGGACAACACTAGGCTTTGATATCAGATTTAGTCATTTCCATATGAACTATAATTAGAATATACTTTAATATAATTTTAATATCATGCCATTGCATGTTAATTTGATTTGAATAGACGTTTCATGTGCCATTTATTTATTTATCAACATTTGCATGCAGATATTGTAAAACTGTTGAATAATATATCCAGTGCTCAGTAATACTTCAGTGTATGGTATGGCTTGAAGGTAAAAAAAAAAAAAACTTAAAGTGTAAGAAAGGGGAAGTGTAAAGAGCCACTGCTGAGGGATTGTAACTGAGGATTGTGGTGAAGTCAGATTCAGTGTAAATTAATTCCCAATAACACCATCTGCATTGGGCCATGATGCAACAGCAAACCATGACTTCCTCTCAGAAGAGTTTCACCTTTGCTAATCATCTGATCTCAAGTGAACTTTACCACGGCATGTTTAATTTAATCCTGACCATATCCATATCAAGTCCTCATAATATCCCCTATGCAGTTCCACTCAAAATAGCATTAGATCACTTTACACTTTCTGCCTCACTGGTGCGGAGAGAAATAAGTTAGGGAGGATGTTGGTTGAAATCTAGCTGTGAGCTCTGCAAATGCTGTGCAGTTAAATCCCTCCTCTTTCCTGTTTACTGCAATTGAACCATGGCCACAAGAAAAGCAGCAGCAAATGAGCTGTGAAAGCAGGGTGATGTAATGCAACAGCAGATTTGAAGAGCTTCAGTGGAAGTGTGCAGCATGCTGTAGCCATGACTTATCGTGCAGTTATAAGTAATGCTCACAGGATGTCTGCAAACCAGGCACGTTGGCATTTAGAGAGCACTATGGATTCACACACCATTCTTCAAAAATATATTCTTAGTTAATGATGGTCACTCCAAAAATTTCCCATTAATTTTCAAATGGGCTGAAATCTGGTGACTGAAGGCCACGCTCATCAAACCATCCATGCCCTGCAGATGGGGGAAATTGTCATCCTGGAAGAGCACTCCAATCAGGATAGAAATATTACATCACAGGATAAATGTGATCAGTGAGAAGAACTTTGGCTTGATTTGGCAGTGACCCTTCTAACCTACATGTCTCTTTTTTTTTTTTTCCTCTTTCTCACTCACAGCACTAATCTCTTAACTGTTTTTATCTTAGTGCATGCAATATTACCCTCACCCTGGCCAGTTGAGGCATGGACTCCACTAGATCCCTGAAGGTGTGCTGTGGTATATGGACCAAGACGTTAGCAGCAGGTCCTTTAAGTCCTGTAAGTTGTGAGATGAGGCCTCAGTGGATTGGACTTGTTTGTCCAGCACATCCCACAGTTGCTCGATTGGATTGAGATCTGGGGAATTTGGAGGCCAAATCAACATTTTGAACTCTTTGTCATGTTCCTCGAACCGTTCCTGAACAGTTTTTGCAGTGTGGCAGGGCGCATTATCCTGCTGAAAGACTCCACTGCCATTAGGGAATACTGTTGCCATGAAGGGGTGTACTTGGTCTGCAACAATGTTTAGGTAGGTGAGACGTGTCAAAGTAACATCCACATGAATGCCAGGACCCAAGGTTTCACAGCAGAACATTGTCCAGACCATCACACTGCCTCCACCAGCTTGCCTTCTTCCCATAGTGCATCGGACCAGACAGGCTAGCCTTCGATCCCCACATGCATCAGTGAGCCACGGGCGCCCATGACCCTGTCACCGGTTCGCTGGTTGTCCTTCCTTGGTCCACTTTTGTTAGGTACTAACCACTGCATACTGGGAACACCCCACAACACCTGCCATTTTGGAGATGCTCTGACCCAGTCGTCTAGCCATCACAATTTGGCATTTGTCAAAGTCGCTCAGATCCTTATGCTTGCCCATTTTTCCTGCTTCCAACACATCACATCAACAAGATCATCAATGTTATTCAGTTCACCCATCAGTGGTTTTAATCTTATGGCGTATTTCTTACAGTTTGAAAGTTACTCGTCCTTACCCTTTAAAAAGCAGGGCTTTCCATGTTGGCTAAAATTAGTTTTATATTTATAAGTGTGTTCAATGCTTCCTTGAATAGGAAATTCACACAAAACGACAGATGTATTGCAATTTTTATTTCATTTGCTTAAACAAACAAATCAATGTTAGCATGTAAGAAATGTCTAATTAATATGAGAACAGTATGGTACAAGGTGAATGAGAAAATAGAAAAAAAAAAAGAAACCAATAAAATGCATTTTGTGGACATTCAATTGGATCTTGTCCAACACACATCTGAAAAGTCGACTTGGTCTCAGCCACTCCTGAAGATGGATAAGTTTTAAGACAACACAGTCGACGATTCATCATCAAATGACTCCCACTGCAGCAAACCTTACATTTTCAGACCTCAAAAACATTCATAATAAACCACTTTTAACACAAACCATACTGTAACAACAAAAATGGCATGAAGAATAAATGCACATTTTTTTTTTAAACAAACAACTTAAAATCTCCGTTTTATACTTTACTAAAGCAGGATGTAAAATGTGATTGAGGTTATGATTAGCCGTATAATTATTACTAGTCATTTTTTAAAAAATATTTGACATATTAAATGCAACTTCAGAACAAGGCACAAACCATGAAGATCACAAACAGATTTATCCACATATGAAATCAATCTCGATTGCAACATTTCTCGTCCATAGCCTTCCATAAAACAAAAGGCAGCTCAGGACAGTGTGGTGTTCTGGAGATTGTTACTGTTGAACTTTGGTGGGACTGCCACACACGGGGTGATGACATCATCAGCAGTATCATTATTTGATCTTGCAGGTTATTAAAGTGCAATCAACGCTGTCTCTATACAAACTTTCTGATTCCTTGACAGATTATGTTGGATGATCAGGAATGGAAAAAGAATTATGTTGTGTTGATCAGGGGTTTTTAAGAGGAACCGTAAGCAAATAGCAATCACCATGACAAAATGCTACTCTGAGGGGGAAAAAAAAATAGTACATTTACAAGCTCGAGAAAAAAAAAAAAAAATGTTCAGTCTCCAGTCACACTAGTCTTATGCTGTCAATTCATTTTCCACCTCATACATAGAGCTTTCAGACTTACAAGAGTCTTGAAATTCTAAACAAAATCGTACTAGGTAGTAAAACCCAACAGAACCAGAATTTGGAAATAAAACACAGTCCAAGGGACTCTTGAGGATAGCAGTGTACCTGCATGAATTAATTATAGCTATAAACAGGTTGTCCATGTTTACAGTTTATTAGACAAAAACTTGTGTGCAGTTTAAAAACACTCCCTCATTCACTCATTCACCGACTGGGGTAATAGATGATTACAGAAAATAAGGAAACGCACATGGGGAGGAAAACCGAGTGTCAGTGCTACACTTATTGCTTATAAATTGAAAACAATAAACAATTTCTTTTTCGTGGCAGCAAGATTTCCCATAGCATTCAGAACAAGACATGCACTAAAATCAAAAGAAATAAGAGAAGAGCCTGCAGTGGACCAAGAAACAAAAAAAAGAGGCTAGTTGTTAGCACTATCTACAGATGCGGTCTTGTTGATATTGGCATTCACCCATCATTTTGACTGAGAGGATTTGGTAAAAAGCTACAATGAATTACAGTAGAGAGGCATCATCTCACCCGATCATTCCAAACCATTTTCCCCACATACAAGACAAAGGTAATTAATGGCGAACAGTGGTTTATGGGACAGACTTTTGAGCATTCATCTCTGAATGTACCTGGGTATTTACCAAGACTGATTATCCCAAGATTGCGTGACTAAGCTACTTCATATGGCCATGGAATATATTAGAACAGACATAATTAAATGAGTTGAAGAATATCTATTCTGTCTTAAAGTACATACTCGGATTATAATGATATCAGGAAGACGAGCTTTACAAAGTCCTGCAGCAAGAAACTACACCCAGTCCTTCAGCTGCTTGTTTGGCCTGACTCTAAAAGTTTTCCTCAATGCTGCAAAGCAAGCTGAGCTAAGCTAAGCTCTACTTCACGCTAATCTGACCAAACAGGACTGCCCTTTGCTAAGCAAATGTGCCAAATAATGAACGTCACCTGCTGGAAAATACAGTCACTCTTCAATGATTAATACAGTATAGAGTTCAGTAATAGGTTGTGTTTTCCCTCAAAACGATTGCTCATCTTTCTATGATAGAGTAATCTTTTGCATATTGACAGTCACTTCTTTAGAAAGGCTGCATCGCACCCCTAGCTGGAACATTGAGGGAAATTCCACAGCCTGAAATCACACCTATGGCATCTCTTCTTGGTACTTGTAGCCCTAAAATGGCATCGCCATCAAACGCTTCTTCGGAATTAACATGGTTATTGTTATCACCACGAGTTTAAAATGCTTTTGTAAAATGTCCATTACCGCTGCATTTTTAGAAAGTGTCAGAACTGAAGCTGGCCTTGAGTGATGGACCATGGTTGGGAAATAGTTGGGGAGTCATGGTCTCCTATGCAGAGTTGGACTTGCCCAACTCCTCCCTGATCGCTGGAACACAGACAAAGAAGACATTTATTATTATTATTATTATTATTATTATTATTATAAAACAAGTTACATTCATTAATATTTCCATGTCTGTAAATTTCAAGTTGGACTGACTTTTTAATATACATCAATTCATAATTTAAATTTCATGAAGTGTGAATTTCATCTTTCAGAATATGTGGAAGAGAATTCAACTACAGATTATAATTGATCATATATTACACTCCAACAGCATTCAGTACACGTAAGCAATACAGGGTAGCCATCTTGGATGCCTGAAATCACCTTTTTCTTATCACAGTTTGCTATCATTCTGCCCCCTAGTTTAGGAATCGTAGCAGAAAGCTGGAAGTGATGCAGATAATATAGTATGAATTATTTATAATTATATTACATTAACGGTTTAGTATTGTTTAAATCAGATGTAGTACGATTAGGAATGTATTTATGGAAATAAGTGGGGAAATATATTTGTTTGCTACATTAGCCTCGTAGCTCGAGTACAAAACTACTGACTATATGAATATGCATACATACATATATAAACACACACAGAAAATATTACCATCAATAAGTTCTTCTTTCAGCTTTGACAGTTCCTTCCTCATCTCATCCAGTATGTCCTGAAATATTAAAACAAACATTTGGGATATGTCTTTTTTTTTCTCGATATTTTCCGTTGAACACACAGTAATTCTACTTAAAAACCTTAAATACAAGTTGAAGTCCTGTAACTTAAAAATGCACGTAATTGTAATTGTATCATTTTGTCTTAGATTAATGACCTGTTTCAATCTATCGTAGTCCAGAGTTTCTGTTGGCACTCCATTGGCACTTAGGGATCCAGTAGGAGTGGGTGTAGACCTTGGCCTGAGAAACAAACGAACAGGATGTCAGTGAATGAGAGCCACAGAAATATAAACAAAATAGTAGCTGAGGAACAGCAACGTGTTAACAGGAACAATCAGAGAAATACGTTGGAAACCCAACAAACTGCTGGGGTTGAGATTTCAGGCATGAACATGCAGCACCAGGCATGCAGGTAACATACATTTCATACAAATTACACAATAAAACATCTGTCATACTGTCGTTTGACATCTTTGTATATTTTATATTATACTGTATGTATCATATAGTTAAAAATATCAGAAAATATTAGATGTAGTACGTTTGAGTACTTTTCTGTTTTTTTTTTCCTAATCATACATAGTGTCTTTTGTTCTGTGGATTTCTGAAAGTCAGTGCATGAAAGTCAGAGGCAGTGAAATTTCAGTGGTTCTGTGCTACTGATCATGTTCAAATCCACAACTACAACCATAACCATACAGCCATTTTACAAATTTTGAATTGACACTAAATGGCAATCTGCACATACATCAGATTGTTTCAAATTGTGTGTAATGCACATTGAAGTTTAACAGAATCTGTAATTTAAAAATAAGTTACATTTAAAATCTGATGTCAACATGTCTATGAATGGAAAGGCAAGTCAGAATGTATCACTCTATCACATTAATATTATGGTCAGAGAATATACAATATGGTTCACATATTGGCTACTTCAGTTATATATATAAATACCAGTTGAGGATAAAAATCAACATCAATAAGTTTAAAAGGGTAAAGGCACTCCAAGCTGCAGTACTGCTGCAAGAACAGCGTAGGCATGCACACACCCCAACACACACACACACACACACACACACACACAGCAGCCCTCTCACACCCTGACACACACAATGCCAACAAGGTAATCACCAGAGAGTAGAGACAAAATGGCATGATATCTGATCATCTAACAGGAAGATAAATGAATCCTGGGACCAGTGCAGGGCTTTGCCAGAGAGAACTGAATTCCAAGCACATAATAGGGCTGTAACATTTCACATAAGAACAAATACAGGCAACGTTTCACTTACTTTCATGATGCCTTTTTAAATAGCATTAGGAGTCACGTGAAAGGTATCGGTGTCAAGTCAAATATTTGTTTGGACGTTGAAAATGGCTCTCCTGTGAGACTGACATCAAATATTCTTGGAAGAGAAAAAATGGAAACGCCCATATGCGTGTGTGTTGAGGGCATGTGGCCTTATCTTTGAAGCCGGCTGGGAGAGTTGGCACAGACTCCCTGCATACAGCCTTTTTTAATCATTTGTAGCATTTGACACTATAGCACCGTAGCACATTTATCTGCCCTGTGATGATCGAGACAAATTCCCACCAGGTTTCTTGAGCCCAAAAGTTGCTACAAGTTGTAATTTTGTTAAACTGAAATTCTATACAAGACAGCAACATTTACTAAGGCTTCATTTATTATAAATGTAATGATACTTGCAGAACCCTAACTTAATATACTATACTATAATCTTGTTTTAATACCACTAACGTACGCTACAGGTATGCTAGGAGAATACATTACGTAGGTATAGTGTATGGTGATTACATTGTTGGACAAACTAGCAGGTTTATGCACCTGAAAGTAAACTAAGACATTCGCAGAACCATCCCTCAACCTGCAGAGAACACTTGCAGCACAACAAAGGCTAAAAAGAATAAAGAGCTCCCAAACTCGCCAGGCTCTTATACCTGTTTAAGGAATCACAGTACTTTTCAGTACTCATCTGATTTCTCCATGGTGCATCCCGTCTGTGAGAGTAAAGAGACTAGCTGGTCAGAACAGTGGGAGTGAGACACTGTGTACAGTGTTTCAGTTCATGGAGATGAATCAATACACCAGTTTAAAGTCTTACAGCAATTTGCCATTTCCAATTTGTCTGCTACACAAGAACTGCTGTAGAATAATTACATCCGGTTCAAGAAAATAGCTGCAGTACAATACAGTACATCGATATCTGCAAATCCCTTACTAGGGCATCCTATATAAAACATGAAGCATTAAGAAAACTAGAAAAAAATGAAAAAAATCAGTCAACAGGAAGACCTAATTATTTAGTTACTGGATAGTGCAGCTGCTTTGATGAGCTTTTTTTTTTTTTTTTTTGGAGATGAGAGAAGCTGTTACTGTAGTCTCTCTGACAAACAAATTGTTCCCTAGTTCTCAGGTTGTAAGACGTTGGGCCTACACTGGCACTATTTACAGCAATACCTGTACATGAAATACTGTATTTCATAGGCCAACAAGAGATCCATTATATACAAAAAATGCGTGTGAAATAGTGTATTTAACCTTTGTGTGCACTCTCTGATAAGATGTAAGATCATGAAGCCATACTTTCTCTACTGGTGAAAGTTGCACGAAAAAAATACATTGTACTAAGCTTTGTACAGTGCAGAACACTGACAGTCTGAAATGATAATAAGCTGTACATCAGGTTTTAAATTGATTGTTTCATTTTTTTATCATTGTTGTGAGAAAAATCAATATTATAATTACATATCCACTATTATAGTATCCAATTTTGGTGAAAATCATACTGACTTATACTGAAAAATTCTCATATTGACCCAATGTTACAGAAATCACATTTCTAGACTCTGTTGCCACATCTGAGTTTAACAGTAATGCGTATTGCATAGACGGACAAGCATGGTTATAAGCAATAACACCATTTTAGTACGGCTTTAAATCTCCTGATGAAGCATGTCCACCCTATCCCATGTTCTGCCATGCGGCCTTGTGAAAGCACAAGACAAAGATGCAGATGCAGTCAGCGTTTCACGTGAGGAGGAACACACCTGTGCTGGTTTCTAATCTCACAGTCCAAAATGATGTGTGGAAATGTGCATGAAAATCCTCTAGAGAGGTCATGTGAAGTCACACAACTAGGTCATGAAGACATGTTTTGTGCTGGTTCATACCTTCCAATAACTGGTGATTTGCTACCATTTATGGTGTTTGTCCTTTCCCATGGCTTTCTGGGCATGTCTGCAGGCAAAGGCAAAATATTAAAGAAAAAAAAAAAAATATATATATATATATATATTATATATATATATATATATACATACAGTATATATTCTACCGCCAATACAGAGACTGATCAGGAAGACTGATGACACGCAATTCCTTAAGATCCTTTTTTCTGTTTGCTAGTAAACATACTACCAAACACCAATTCTGACTTTCACTCATGTATGTCAGCTGCATGCTTCTCTTCTGGGAACTGAATTCACACTGTTGTGCTCCTTACCTGGTGTGCTACAGGCTGACAATTTTGGAGTAATGGTTGCTTCGATTTCTTCCTGTTGGACAAAGCAGGAGGAGCTCATAGGTTGAAGGATAGTAGGCAATAGCATTCTAATATAGTCAAAGCATTGATGAAACCTTGTGTCCAGTTTAGTGTCAGATAGCAGGAAAATCCTCGAAATAGGAAAATGTTTGCTATGCAATCTGCAGTGTTGTGAACTCACCGTTTTCTGCTCAGGCTCTGGTGATGATCCTTTCTCTGCGATCCTTCTTCTGTATTCAAAGAAAAAAAAAAAATCTTTTGTCATATGGTATTTTATACAAGTTGAAGGCCACTTAAAGGAAAAAGCCCACCCTTAAACACATTAAAATTGTTCATGTTACAATATCTCTGTGTGAGAAGTTAGCTGTTGCGTACCAGTGGAGTTCAAACGGCATTTAACAAGAGAAAAATTTTCAGCGACCTCAAACGTGAGAATGATCAGGTTTTGCCGTTAGGTCCTAAAAACAAAACAGCAATAGCTTCTTTTCTTACTCGCCATTTTCCTGTGATGTTCAATGTCATATTAATGTAGACGTATGGAAGTTGGGCTCAACGTTTCAGAATGCAATGTAGCAATATGACATTCGGCTAGACAGCGAATATGAAATGACAAGCACAATGGCTTCCATTGAGGACAGAAGTATTAGCAAAGAACCTGAGGCTGAAGTGTACAGATGACTAGCTGAGAGCTGAACAGACTAAAGGATGAAAGAGCTGCTGCACCGGTCATTTTATATAAAGATGAATTCCCACTGGCACTGCTTTCATTGGCAGTCTAACTAGTAATGTCGGTAATGAAGGAAACTATTAGCCAAAGTGAAAACAGCGTTAGCCAAAGTGAAATACCAGCTTTTTTCATGACAAAAGTTTAAACCACAAAGTCAACTCAGAAGTTAATCATAAAATAAATCTTTTGGACCACTGAAGATCCCATACTAATATAAATATTGATATGCAAGTTTTTCAGGGTGGATTTTTCCTTTAAATGCACAATACAATTCGAAATCATCTTTTATTCTCTAGCAGTGAAGGCAAGTTCAGGCAACTAGATCATACTCTTCTGAGGTCTGACACATCACTGACATAGCCCCAAGAAAGAGGGGTAAAGTGTTTTCACTTACTGCTCCTACATATAGCTCAATGACCTGTATGAGGTCCCACGATTATGTTCCCTCTATCTCTATTATTCAGTGATGGAGAAAGACGCATGTAACCCACTGCACATGTACCACTGACACATTTACTTTGTCCATGTTTAAAATGTCACCATGGAATGGAGAGCGTTGGTACCTCCTGGCAAGTAGGGCGCTCATCTCCTCCATGAGTCCTCCTCCTCCAGCCAGAGGACCATTTCCTCTGGCAGCCTCGGGCTTGGCAGCACTGGGAGCCACCACACCTCCAACAGATGCACTAGAGGGCTCTTCATTCTGCAACAGGAAACGGCAATGTGAGAGTTTAATGAACTGCACACATGGCATCTTTCATCTGACTCATCTGATCTTTCAGAGCACAGTGAATTAAACATTTTACACTGAGTGTTTAGTTAAGGAGAAAGTACTAGGTTTTAGAGGATTTGCAGTAAATTCCTAATATATTTGAGGTGCTTTTGCAGTGCCATGATGCATAGAGTTAGTCCACACTGCAAAGATAATAAAGTGACTTGGATAACTAGGTAGACAACAATACTGGTAATCTAAAAAAGCTTCTATTCCCAGAGTTAGTGCTATTGTACTCTTGTGATTTTTTTTTTTTTTTTTTGGTTTATGTGATTCATATATATTACCCTCGACACTTTCCGTAACTTGGCGCCTGCAAGGGCAGCTGCCAGGCCGGACAACGGTTTGTTGTCATCGCCAGTGGGTGAGGGAGTAAAAAGACCAGAGGGCAGAGGTGGCGCTGGAGGTGGAGGAGGAGCAGGAGGCGGGACCTGGCCGGAGGGAGGTGGAGGTGGTCCAGGGGGAGGAGGCGGACCTGTGGGAGTAAGTGTGGTGGGGAGAGGGGGAGGCGGAGGTGGACCAGGAGGGGGAGGGGCTCCAGCAGAAGTTGGGGTCACAGTGGAGCCGGGTGGGAGAGGGGGTGGAGGAGGCGGGGTGGGGACAGCCTGCACTGAATCTGTGGAGAAAAAAAGAAAGAGCGATCAGATCAGTGAAGGATGATGTATAGCCTTATACACCTACTTCATTTTCACATAAATACCCTTAATCACCTCTCTAACACTGTGGTTCTAGCCCTGGCACTGAAGTACCCCTGCCCTGTGGTTAGGTTTCTCTCCTGCTCTAATCCAACTCATCCTACAAATCAGCTAAGTAACCAGACCTGAGTCAAGTTGATGTACATGTGATAGAGCAGGGAAAATATCAAAATATGCAGGGTAGTTGCTCTATTGCAATACGGCACTACAATTATGTACTTCAGTGAGTAATATTTTCATAGAAGGTTTTCTTTTTTAACACAAGCATGTTAGCTACGAATGGTGACTCAAAATGAAACAAAGATTTAAAAACCAATGAGGGTCTGGTGTAACATAACCGCAGGTGTAGTTTATGAACAAAAACAAAAGACAGTGATCAGCAATGAAAGCTGATGACATTTGATTCATGGTGATGAAATGTAAACACATTGATCAGCTTCTACATAATCAAATCCTACTGATGACATTTCAAGGTAGAATCAGACAGGCTGTGTCCTGTAGTTTTAGTTCACAAATATTTCATATCATAAAATCAATTACTGCTTTCAATTAATCAGTTAATTTGTTATCATTTGCTTTTATGTTGATACTTCTAATATATTAAAACCATTGTTACTCTTTTATGCTTAAACATTAATCTGCTATAAGTGGTCAGAATTAAAATTATTGAACATGCAAGCAACTGAATTACACATTAGTATGATAAATGAAGCTCAATTCTGAATGTGTATTTATATACATGTATATAAATATAAAAAAAATCAGCAAAAAAGTAACCTATTGAAGCACTGCAAACTTAGAAATTTCTACAACAAAGAGTATACATTATCCATAAACACGGATGACAGGAATATTATTTTAGACCAGGACAATGATGTACATAATCTACATGTACATGATTAACAATGCTGGATATCTAAAAGTCTGAGGAATGTCAAAAGCAAGTATTAGCGTGTGTTCATATTCAGTAGTGCCCAATTCTTATGTTTTTAAGTTTACTGTGTCAAACACCAGTGACAGCTCAACATACATGACACACATGTCCACATGGTGGGTGGGGGGCTCGTCAACAAAGCCAGAAGAATGAGATCCATGAATACCACACATAATAAAGCAAAAAAAGTTACTGATGGATTCTGAGACGATTCAAAATGTTAGAGACTGACAACACTTATATGAGCCAAAAAAAAAAATCATGCCATGCTAATCCACAAACAGGCATCCAGCAAATAGATGACCAAGAGCATCATGTTGGACTGATGTTCTCACAAATGGAGAGGAAGGCGAGACAGTAAAGCTACCCAAAAGTTTAAGATTCTCAATTCTCAATTCTCATACAGCAAAAGCACCAACAGCCACAGTGGCAGCCTCTCAGTTAAGTGCTGGTACTCCTTGGAACCCCCTTCTTGGTTTAGTGGGTTAGTGGAGGCAGAGAGACAGAGAGAAGAGGCCTTACCCGGCTCTGGAGCAGAGGAGTCTCCCAGCACCGAGTTTACAGAGCAATCAGCATTGGCAGGGCAGGCTGTAGAAGGAGAGGGGACAACAGGAGGCTGGGTGGATGGACAGGACACATAGGGGGTCATGGGGGTGGTGAATTGAGGAAAAGAGTGAGAAGGCAGGGGTGGAGTTGGGGGTGATGGAAGGGGCTGGCCCAAGATTGGGGAAGAGGCATGGTATTGAGTGGTGACTGGAGGCCCATTGGGTGCTGTGGGTGAGGAGGAGAAAAGAGGGCTGGAGGCTGGAACAGCAATGACAGGCCGAGGGCCGGTGGCTTTGCCAGGGGGGCTGCTGATCATGACTGGAGGCGATGGCGGTAAGGGCGTGAAATTGGTGGACTGGCAGACCACTGTTTTGGAAGCTGGGGCAGGAGGCAGAGCCGTGGGTGTGGGCTGAGCTGGATGCCGCCGGGGTATGGTGGCATAATGAGGTAGGACTGGGTGGAAGGCAGAGCCTTTCGAAGTGGCAAAACGAGAGGCAGAGTGGCGCAGGGGAGGGGTGGGAGGCGGAACTACAGAGGGTGAGGAAGAAGGAGGAGGGTAATTGGGGGTGGAAGGGGATACGGGTGAAGAAGAGGCAGAGCTCTTGTTGCAGTCTGGAGGTGGAGGGGTGTGGAGGGTACTTTCAAAGGCTGAACACATCAGGAAGGGAAGCCGTGCCGTGAGAAACAATACAGAGAAAGGAAAGGAAGAAAAAAAGAAAGAAGAGAGAAAGGGAGCAAATGAAGCAGGAAAACCAGCACAGACCTACATCTCCATTATTATTTTACTTATGTCTAGGACATTGGACAAGCTAAAATTAGTACAATCTGTTAGATAAAATCATCACTGTCTTCAAAAGATGGATCAGTCTGAGCACACATCAAGTAGGTGAAAGATGTGGTCTCTTATTCAGTACTTTCAGGAGCCAGTACCAAAAGGGATCACTGGACTAACTCCTAAAAGCACACCTCATTCTAGATTAGTCAAGCTAATCAACGCATGTGAGTTATATGTCGGTTAACCAATCACTCCATGCCACCTACGCACTTACGAAAAAACAAACACTTAAAGGAGATTCTGAGTGTGCAGTATCTACAAACGTCACATGGAAACCTGAGGGCAGGAGAATTTGTAGGAATACATGGTACAGTGTTGTCCCTGATAAAATAAATCTATGCAACAGAGAAAATATGGAACTGACCATCAAAAATTTTTAAATGTTGTATGAAATCCATACTAAAGACTTAAGCTTCAAGTGTTGGAGGCCCTTCATTTCAAAGAAATATACTGATGGCTAATATGCTGACATCAGGCTATGTGTATGAGCGTGTAGCAATACTCATGTTGACTGAGGAGCCACATTGCTCTGCTCCAATGACTCTTGTGTTGCCCCTAAATACACTATTTCTTCATGGTGATTTTTTTTAAAAACATGATGGGTTATATTCAAAGGTAACATTAGCTTCCTTCATGTCTTTTCATCCTCATGCAAGGAAAAATAACGGTCAACATGATCAACAATTTACAGTCTGTCAGTGTTACCTGAACACTAGTGGCAGATATAACTGTGGTTCTATGAACACCAGATAAACACCAGTGGTGGTGGTGAACACCTGGATATCCTCTAATGCTCATGCACATTAAAAAGTCACAAAGTGACACTGATACAGTATTTGCTATAAATAATCATGCCACAACATTCTTTTCATGGAAAATACTCATCGAGTGCCTGTTGGGTCGGCAATGGTTCAGAACAACACGGAACCCTGGTGGTTATCCAGTGTTCATACAGCCAGTTACATCTGTACCTAGCTTGTATTTCACCCCTTCTAACCTCCAGGGGCACTGTCTTACATTGGCTTACAGGCAGTTTTCCCACCTTTTTTTCTGAGGAGATTGCCAGCAAAAAGGTGTCTTCAATGAGACCCACTTCAGATCAGGTTAATTAAAAAAGGGGGACTCCAGCAAGGGACTCCAACATGAGAGTGAGCCCAGATCGGGCTCTTCAGGGAGCATGGTGAACGGTGCCTAGCTAATTTCAGAAATGCTGGTACAATTCTATGTGCCATCCGTTGTGCTGTGGTGAGCCAAAATTGCTGCCACATACAGTTTCAGTGTAGACGGGGACTTGTCACTATTCAGCAGCCCCTGCGTAAAGGATACCACCTTGGGCACTGGGCAGCACACCAGGTCCAATATACATGGTGCGCATCATTTTTCAGTTCCTACATGAGAACATACATAGCCCATGTGCTAGGGGTTCTAGCACTCAGGATCATTTCGTGCTATGATACAGTCATCAAGTTGCCCATGGATCCAAGGGGTCAAATTCACAGGTGCAGATAGTCTGGCTGGGGGTTCCACAGCTCCCAGTTCATCTGAGACAATAAGTCTGCCCAAGGAAGGAGTTTCCAGGGTGTTCAAAACACCAGAGTGTGACGCAGTGGTAGTCATTCCGAGGCCATGAACAGAACTCTGTGGTTTGATTGCTGAATTGTGGAGACCAGGCTAAATAAGCAAGGGAGGTGTGAATACATACAACCCCTGGCAAAAATTTTGGAATCACCACGCTAAGAGGACATTCACCCAGTTTTTTTTTTTTTCCAAACTTCGCAGCAAATTAATAAAATTAGTACTTTGCTGCTCCTCCTCAGGCTTTTATGGTGGCCTGAATTATTTGAGGCAAAGACCTCACTATTGAAAAATAATATTTTCCATCAAGCTGGGTCCAACTTTCTCGAATAGCAGTTGACAGATCAGCTTTGCAGGATGGAGCCTTGTCATGGACCAATTTTTTAAATTTCCACCAAAAATTTTCAATTGGATTGAGATCCGGACTGTTTGCTGGCCATGTCATTGAGTTGATATGCCTTTCCTGAAGAAAAGCTTTAACACTCTTTGCTCTGTGGCAAGATGCATTGTCATCCTGAAAAATTATTTCATCATCACCAAACCTATTTTCTATGGATAGAATGAGAAAAATGTCCAAAATTTCAATGTACACCTGTGCATGGACTCTTGAGGTAATGATTGCCATCTCTCCTGGTCCTTTACCTAACATGCAAAATCCATATCATAAATGAGTTGGGAAATTTGATTGCCTGAAGAAAACAGTCATCTTTATACGTTTTATTAGAACGGCACCAGACATAAGTTCTATCATCATCTCCTTGGCCAATGCAGAGTTGTGATTCATCACTGAATATCACTTTCTTCCAATCACAGCTGACTGGGAATAACCAACAACTTGTGCCACACGCTGTGTTGGATTTCCTTCTTGAAGGAGTTATAATCCTTTCCATTGTTTCAATTGACAGCTCTCTTGTTGTGGCCATGTTTCCTTTCAATTAGCCAAGTCCAACAGCTCGTTAAGGTCTGTAAGCACTCTCTTTTTAACTGCAGACTAATTTGCATTTTTAGACTTGTGCCACTATTTGTTTTAGAAATGTAAATTACAAGGTGATTCCATTTTTTTCCCCTCTACTTGATCTGAAAAAAAAATGCCATTAATTAAAATAATTTAATTTAATTTAATTGGTTTGAGGTATGTTTCATGAAGCCAGATTGCTCAGCTATTAAACAAAAATTGGTTTGTGTCATATCTGTGATTTGTTTATTTGCTACGAAGTACAAACATCTCCAAGTGTGGTGATTCCATAATTTTTGCCAGGGGTTGTACATAGGAGGAATGCAGACATTAGGCCATTGGACCAGTTGTGGGCTAGCTCATCTTGTCCCAGAGGGTCGTTCGGCTCTGCTAGGGAGAGCTGTGGTTGACAAAGAGAGGACTAGGCTTCAGCAAAGCAGTCCATCTGTGATTTTTTTTTCCCCCGAGATTTGCTGCACACTCAGGGCATATGCACTGCCTCAACCGTGCATCTGCTGACCCATTTTGCTGACCAAGTAGGTAAGTTGAGCTCAGTGAGGCTAGCCATCAGTGTGGACACATTATGAACTTTCATGTAAGACAGAGCATTTTCGTCCTTGTGCTGCACTGGTGATTTATGCACCTGACTGTCACTCTGTAACCTGAATGGATCAGGACATGATGATGTCTCAGAGCAGGTACAAAGGCCCTGAGGGTTAGCCAGGCATCCCTCAGATCTAGCAGGTTGATGTGTTCTGACCTCATATCGCAGGTCCATACAGCACCTGTGACACTACACTACTCCTAATCCAGTGAGGGAGGCGTCTGTGGTGATAGGCTCTGTCTGCTGCGGAATCAGTCCTTGGCATACCCCTTTCATGAGAAAGACTTTGCATCTCCAGCAACTCGTTCTTCATGAAGATGAAAATATCTCTGCTGATATAGCTGATTGTTACGCATTGCACAGATACACTGACATGAACTAGTCTGATGGCTGAATAGCATGGACAATGTCTGACAACATAAGCATGTGAAAGGGGAGGACCTTCAGGAAATGTGTCCTCTCAGATCTAGAATGTTTCTGAACATGTTAAGTATGAATATGTTGAGCAGACCCCTTGCTGTATCCCCGCTAGAGCTTCTTTGGCCACAAACCCAAATAGCAGCCCAGGCATGCAGGGCAGACTTCCCAGGTTCACTTGCATGCTTCTGGCACTGTGGACTGTGCCAGCCACACTCTGCACTATGTGGAAACGAGATTGGTGGAGAGCCTTCCAATCACCCTGGCCATGTGCCCTGTTGTCACAAGCAAGGGTTCACTTAACTCCGTAGTGGAGGGACCGGCCTCTAAGGATTGGTACAGTCATTCCAATGCTAGCTGGAAAATCACCGAAGCTTTACCAGAACAAATCTTTAGAGAGAATGGTGTGACAAGGGTGCAGCATAAGGCTGATGGAGGGACACTCCTGGTTCCTACATTGCTGGTAGTTCCAGTGGGTATGAGGGGAAAAAGAGGGACACACGCTCCATATACTGTGAACCAGAGCAAGCTGCTGAACAACTCTCTAGATATCTTGAACACTGTAAGGCATCTAGAGAGCACTCTAAGCCAGGAAGTCACAGGCTCAATGCTCCAACAGAGAATAAATACAGTCAGGTCTGGACGTATTTGAACAATGATGGAGTTTTCGTGATTTTGCCTTTATACACCATCACAACTGATTTGATATGAAACAATCAAGATGTGATCGAAGTGTGGACTTTCAGTTTTATTTTAAGATGTTCCACAAAAATATGGCATTTAGGAATTACAGCCATTTTAAGCAAAGTACTTCCATTTTCAGGGGCTCAAAGGTATTTGGACAATTGACTGACAAGAAGTTAATTGACCAGGTGCGGCCCATTCCCTCATTACTTCTAGACAAACGAAGCAGATAAAAGGTCTGGAGTTGATATCAGGTATTGAGTTGGCATTTGGCAGCTGTTTGACTGGAGCTACCAATATGAAGTCCAAAGAGATCTCAATGCAAGTGAAGGAGGCCATCATTAGGCTGAAAAAACAACATAAATCTATAAGAGAGATAGCAAAAACCTTAGGTGTGGCCAAATCAACAGTTGGGTACATTCGTAAAAAGAAAGAAAGCACTGGTGAGCTCAACAACATCGAAAGGCCTGGAAGACCACAGAAGACAACTAAAGTGGATGATTGCAGAATCTTTTCCTTGGTGAAGAAAAACCCCTTCACAATATCAACGGAATTCAAGAATACTCTGGAGAAGGTAGGCGTATCATTGTCAAAATCTACAATCAAGAGACGCCTTCATGAATGTAAATACAGACGGTTTACAACAAGGTGCAAACCACTGGTAACATTCAAGAACAGGAAAGCCAGATTAGACTTTGCCAGAAAACATCTAAAAAAGCCTCCCATGTTCTGGAATAAAATTCTTTGGACTGATGAAACCAAGATTAACTTGCACCAGAATGATGGGAAGAGAAAAGTATGGCGAAAGAAAGGAACAGCTCATGATCCAAAGTATACCACATCATGTGTCAAACATGGTGGAGGCAGTGTTATGTCATGGGCATGTATGGCTGCCAATGGAACGGGCTCACTGGTGTTTATTGATGATGTGACTGCTGACAGAAGTAGCAGGATGAATTCTGAGGTGTATAGGGCTATACTCTCTGCTCACATTCAGCCAAATTCTACAAAACTGTTAGGATGCCGCTTCACTGTGCAGGTGGATAATGACCCTAAACATACTGCGAAAGCAACTCAAGACTTTTTGAAGGCAAAGAAATGGAATATTCTTCAATGGCCAAGTCAGTCGCCTGATCTCAATCCAATAGAGCATGCTTTTCACTTACTGAAGACAAGACGGAAGGCAGAAAGACCCACAAACAAGCAGCAACTGAAGGTGGCTGTGCAGGGCTGGCAAAGCATCTCCAGGGAGGAAACACAGAATTTGAGTTTTGAGAACATGGGCTCCAGACTTCAGGCAGTCATTTTGGAGCCATACTTTTATCCAAGTATTAAAATTATGGTTATATTTACAATTATGTCACTTTATCCAAATACCTCTGAGCCCCTGAAAATGGAGGTACTTTGTTGAAAATGGCTCTAATTCCTAAATGGTAAATGCCATATTTTTGTGGAACCTCTTAAAATAAAGCTGAAAGTCTACACTTCAATCACATCTTGATTGTTTTATTTCAGATCCATTGTGGTGGTGTATAAAGGCAAAATCACAAAAACTCTGTCATTGTCCAAATACTTCCAGACCTGACTGTAGATACACTCACTGTGGTGGAGTGAAGAGGTGAGAAAAAAAATTCACAACTTTAGAGGACAGAAAAACTGCAGCTCTGACCATAGTTACAAGCCGCACAGGATGGCTCCAAAATCTACATGTGGCCCAACATGTGCACCAATGGCGAGTAGCAAAAAGGAAAAGAAGTGACGTGATGTGAGGTTATTTACTGCAAATACTATACATCACTGTCACATCGTGACTTTGCTGAATGTCTTGGTGTGCATGTGCACACTTACAAGAGGACATCCCTGTGTTAGACACCACTCCTGGCATTTTGAAGGGGTGAATTAGAGCACACTTTCGTAAGGTCTACCAGTGTTACATTATTGTACAATGCATTTTTGAGCTTTGTTTAGAATGTCATTATTTATCTCACTTTTGCATCAAGGACATTCAAGTTGCAACATTAGGTGCACACCAAGAGAACAACTAGGTCCAGACTTTTACCGGTTGTAGACAAGAAATTACAAGTTGCAACTTCGCCGCGAACACAGCATACACTAACCCCTTCGACTCCCGCTCTCCCACAACCCCCCACCTCCTCCACCACACTTTTTTTTTTTTTAACATGACCAAGAGCTGATAAAAAGTTCAATTATTACACTGTACTCTACACGGTACAGTACAGTTTCTACTGTTAGATAATTTCTGCATATCCTTGTTCCAGATTTACAAGTTATTCCCCTCATTCTGATGCCCCCATATCTCACCTGGTTAATGAAATTTCAAAGGAAAAAAAACTATAAAGCTGGATATATAAATTTTCACTTCATTGCTGAGGTTATTGGACTCCTTTATACAAGTTAAATGGAACCTACATCATCAGCCTGTGACAATATTTAATAATTATATAATTACAGCCTAATCTTTTATCATGGTTCACAATATTTCAGCTAAAAAGACACTTCAATAGGCATTGAATTTGCCACACCCCACAATGTCACTTCTAGCTTCACGGCTTAGAAATCAGAGTGAACTGACTAACCAGTGCTAGGTAGCTTTACAGTGTCAGGTTGAACACAATTAGTTAGCAAAGCTAAATCCTAACCATAAAGAAAATCTTCAAAATAACTAAAATATTGCATCCACATTAGCTGTTAAGAAAAGCTTTACTTTAGTAGCTTAGTTAAGGACTTTATAAAGCAGGGGGACTGAAGAGTAAAGCTTCGTAATACTTTAAAAATGATTTGTTCTTTTTCAAATTTTCCCATTAACAGTAATTTTTGACAGAGTTATTAAACACATCTATTTTTTCAACTGCTATACTATACTGTTCACCTCTTATTGTCCTGCAAAGCACATCGTATTGTATGTCTCATAGAGGCGTGCCCATTCATGTCTGAGTGCAACTTGTGAAGTCTAACGTATAAACATAATCTTTCACCTTAAGGCTCTGGAAAACTAACATCCTACTTAAAGGTTATATCTATATTGATATTTAAACAATTTCTTGGAAACCGTCATTTATAAAGTGCTAAAAAGCATCACACGTAAAGAACAACACAATTCCACAAAGTAGGTCTGGCCAAAATCGTATTATAATGTACTATCTTTATCATATAAATTGATATTTATCAATAATTATTACATGCACTTACATGCATTATGCACAATAATGTCTAAATAAAAAAGCTTATTTTGACTTAATGATTTATTATATAATAAGGAGAGATAGTTTTTTTATTTAAAAAAAATCCGGAAATATTATTAAAAACAGAATTTCAAAAATTGTTAAAATGACATTCATCATGCAATACCCTTAACTGTCTGAACAAGCAGAAATGTAATGTATTTGGAAGATATAAGGTAGAACAGAACCTACAACCATATCTTAATATAAATTTAACATAAACTCAGCTTGGAAACCTTGCTGTTTGCTGGTACAGGCTTTTATCTAGAAATACCAGGCTGGATCTTTGTAAATGTTGGTCTGTGTGACTTCTGATTTAAGAAACCTGAACCATTTCCACAGTATAGAGGCCATGTAGCCATTTTAATCACAACTACTTCTTGTTCTGAGGCAGTTTCCTCACTCTCTAGCCTTTTTTTCTCTCTAAAATTTCAAGATAATGGGCTAGTTCTTCTACTGCACCCGTCTTAACCTGGAATAAAAGTTGATTATTGTTACCGACTAATAGTAAAACCATTTTTCAAGTTCACTGACATAGCAGTTTATTCATTTTAGTGAAAATACTTCAAAAATTATCAAAGGAGTCATTCTGCCCACTTCTTCACTAACCACTTCTTATATGAATATCAATCAGCATGTCGCATCCCCTGGACGGACCCCTGAACAGACTGTATGGAGAAAACACCCCAGCAGCTGGGAACTGAGCAGTTTGCCCTGCTTAAGATGGTGTAAGGAAAGTGCAAAGATGCTCACCAGCATTGGAGATGCGTCGTCCTCTGTCCGAGTCCTCTCTGTCTATCTGCTCCCGGTGCTCCCTCTCCTGCCTTTCCCTGTCAGCACGCTCGCGCTCCAGCCGCTCGCATTCAGCACGCTCGCGCTCCAGCTGCTCCTGGCGCTCCTGCTCCAACCTCTCCAGACGCTCCTGCTCTGCACGGTCTCTCTCCATGCGCTCCCGTTCCTGGCGCTCACGCTCCTGATGCTCACGCTCCAGCAACTCCCGTTCCAACCGCTCACGCTCACGTTCCTGACGTTCATGCTCAAGACGCTCACGCTCCAGCCGCTCTCGCTCCTGACGTTCTCGTTCAAGCCGCTCACGTTCTAGCTCCTTCTGACGCTGCAGCTCCTGCAGCTGCCTGAAAACCAGAAGCAGAGAGGATCAGAATAAAACAAACGCAGTATAAAACTTAAAGCAGATGGATGCATGACCACTCTTATTACATAACAAGTTGATTATATAATAACAGGCACTGTCACTATATAATGAACGTACCTATTCATTATCTGCACAGAGTATGTTGCTATGTGTTTTGGAAGCAGCCAGTATCACTAGCTACAACAGTCAGACCATTAAGACCGGATCGTTGATGTTACATTCAGGTTGTTCACACTGTTATTAGAGTGGTCCACTTCAGCCAAACGTTCTGAGAAAGAACCATGGTGTTGGATAGAATGACTGAAGAGTAATGACTACAAACAGTGGTTTTTGTAGGAAGCATGTGTCAGCCCTTTCTAACGCTGGCCTACACACACTACAGACATGGCGCTGTTCTGATGGCATTACAGCTAACTTGTTAAGTGCTTAGGATGGCTGTGAACTGTGACTGCTTGGCATATATTACATTGAAAAATGTTTAATAACGAATACGATTTTAAAACACAGACCATTTTATATTAAGCGAAATCAGATTTGGTAAAATGACTAAATTAAAATTAAAAATGACTTAGTAGAGATACAACTTCTGAGCTTTTTTACGTGGCCCCCAGTTTGAGAACCGCTGCTGTAAAAGACCAGTTGACAACAAAACCCTCAAAACACTCAGTTTTCAGCATATTATCAGATATGCATCTTCTTACAGCTGTATGCTTTCAAAAAGCATATCTAACGGCACACACCACTGCAGCAGCAGAGCATTTATTAGATTATTTGGTTATTTTTAAAATGGGCTTAAGTGGATGCGCTTAGCTTTCAGTATATTAAAATTTAGAAATACCATAGATTATTTTGGATTATTTTACCACTTTTTTACGACTCAGAAACCTTGATTTGATTTTAAACTAAGCTTTAAATTGATAATAATAATAATAATAAAATAAACTTTCATTAAAAAAGATAAATAAATAACAGTTCAAATGCTTGTATAATTCGAATACAATAATTAAAAAAAAAAAAAACTGTAGGTGAACCAAACAAGTTTTTTTTTTTTTAAACCCCTGTATAACTGAGGATAGGTGCCATCTCAAACTACAGCGTTGGTAAGCACAGCCACAAACGGTCTTACTCAAACGGGATTATTCACATTAAATCCACGATCTATGAAAAATGCAATTCAAGTTATAGTTTTGGGGAAAAGAGAAGTGTGTGTGTTTTATAAATGAAAACTTATGCTGAAATGGACTAATACACTGAGGTTGAGAAAGGCAGCAGTGGCTCAGCACATACACTAGAGAGCAGCATGCTCATATAAAATCATGTAGGATGAACGCATTCCACTTCAGCTTAATCAGTTCTGATGTAGATAATGCCAGCTTTGTCTCGGCCTCCTGCTAAAGGCCAGTAAATGATCTGACTGCCAATTCTCCAGGGCTCAAAAAAGCTCAAAGCCACATAAGGACATCCTTATGGGCACGATTATTAAGTGGCACTGCATGGGCCAGATCTGTCTGAAGCATGAGCAAGGACTGGAAATAACAAAGCAGCACAGTTCTCAGCTCTGGGGTGGGAAAAGGCCTGATAACACAGAGTGCTGACACGACACTGCTACACAGCAACACTGGCTATAATCTTAAAGCTACATCAAGGTGCATCTGAATCGCTTATATTTCACAAATGAAAAGCCTCATTTCTGCACTTAAACTTCTGACACCGCATTGTGATAATGTTGGTACATGTGTACAATGAACCATTATTTCAGAATGTATATCAGTACTGATGATCTTGCTTTATGATCAGACATGTTCGTATTATAAAATGACACAAATATGGTTTGTTACACATATTTTTTTTTCCTCCAGAGAAAATGGTAATTTTACATTATTGTGTTAAACTGCTGAAAGCTCTGAGCAACTTTAACACATCAGGTTTAATAAAGAATACCATCAGTTTCCCTAACAACAGAATTTAATATTCACACGGCTTCTGCCATGTAATTCGGCATTTTTGAATCTGAAGTTGTAAACAGTCTGCATTGTGCTTCGAAGAACTCCACAGTGATCTGTGCGCAGTAACATTCGTTTATTTTTGTTCATATTTAAATATGAATACTGTGAATTATTTACTACAGAAGCTACTAGCAGTTAGCAGCATTAGCTCAGTCACAATAAGTCCAGCTATATAATCAGCCTTAACTGATTCTGTGCAGAGTGAGCTACATTCTCATAAACAACAAAATCAACAGCCAGCTAGTTTAGCTGGACCACTACCAAAACCACAGACCTACCGGATAGCTAGTTAACATGCTTGTGCTTGGCTTAAATGTGTCCTGTTTTTATATCTTAATGATTATATATAAAATCACGCTACCTTCTGTGAATGATTACCATGATTGTTTCATCACGAGTTAAAAAAGTAAACAGTGGCCTTCATGCTGGGAAAACTGTAGCTCAGATTTATTTTCAAGCACAAACTCGATCCTAAATTAGATAACACCATAACGTTACCTCACCAGATACACGTAAATGTCTCCAAAGATACCAAACAAAAGCAAGCCAACATTCCAGAAAAAAAAATATGATCAAAGCTAGCTAGCATTAGAGAATATAATTAAAAAGTTAACTAGCATTAGAGAATATGATTAAACAGTTAACTAGCACTAGAGAATATGATTAAACAGTTAGCTAGCACTAGAGAATATGATTAAACAGTTAGCTAGCACTAGAGAATATGATTAAACAGTTAACTAGCATTAGAGAATATGATTAAACAGTTAGCTAGCACTAGAGAATATGATTAAACAGTTAGCTAGCATTAGAGAATATGATTAAACAGTTAGCTAGCACTAGAGAATATGATTAAACAGATAACTAGCATTAGAGAATATGATTAAACAGTTAGCTAGCATTACAGAATATAATTAAACAGTTAGCTAGTATTACAGAATATAATTAAACGGTTAACTAGCATTAGAGAATATGATTATACAGTTAGCTACCACTAGAGAATATGATTAAACAGTTAGCTAGCACTAGAGAATATGATTAAACAGTTAACTAGCATTAGAGAATATGATTAAACAGTTAGCTAGCATTAGAGAATATGATTAAACAGTTAGCTAGCACTAGAGAATATGATTAAACAGATAACTAGCATTACAGAATATGATTAAACAGTTAGCTAGCACTAGAGAATATGATTAAACAGATAACTAGCATTAGAGAATATGATTAAACAGTTAGCTAGCATTACAGAATATAATTAAACAGTTAGCTAGCATTACAGAATATAATTAAACAGTTAACTAGCATTAGAGAATATGATTATACAGTTAGCTACCACTAGAGAATATGATTAAACAGTTAGCTAGCACTAGAGAATATGATTAAACAGTTAGCTAGCACTAGAGAATATGATTAAACAGTTAGCTAGCATTAGAGAATATGATTAAACAGTTAGCTAGCACTAGAGAATATGATTAAACAGATAACTAGCATTACAGAATATGATTAAACAGTTAGCTAGCATTACAGAATATAATTAAACAGTTAACTAGCATTAGAGAATATAATTAAACAGTTAGCTAGCACTAGAGAATATGATTAAACAGTTAGCTAGCATTACAGAATATAATTAAACAGTTAACTAGCACTAGAGAATATGATTATACAGTTAGCTACCACTAGAGAATATGATTAAACAGTTAGCTAGCACTAGAGAATATGATTAAACAGTTAGCTAGCATTACAGAATATAATTAAACAGTTAACTAGCATTAGAGAATATGATTATACAGTTAGCTAGCATTAGAGAATATGATTAAACAGTTAACTAGCATTAGAGAATATGATTATACAGTTAGCTACCACTAGAGAATATGATTATACAGTTAGCTACCACTAGAGAATATGATTAAACAGTTAGCTAGCACTAGAGAATATGATTAAACAGTTAACTAGCATTAGAGAATATGATTAAACCGTTAACTAGCATTAGAGAATATGATTAAACAAACCTATCTGGCTACATTAAATGACAGTTAAGCGCAAACTATCTGTTTAACAATTAGTTCACAACTGAACCCACTTATTTTTCTTTTTCTATACTCTTTCAGGCATAACGAATCTTCAAGCATAACTAGGTTGGCCATTCTTTTGAATAAAGCATTTATGTAACTATATTACTGAAAGAACAGACAGAAGAAAGTTCACTGCGTTGTGAAATAATTAAGTGTTTACAGCTCACATTCAGACTGAGAGGCCTGTGTTACTTCTCTTATTAAGGAACGAATTGCACCATAAGCTCTGTATTGATCTAAATACACACATCTTCATATTGTATACAAGAATGGGGGAAAGCAAACAATACACCCATACAGTATGTGTCTGGGTACACTTGGGTTGGAAAATAAATAAATAATTAAAATGGGGTGGGGGGGTGCACGATCTCATATCCGTGGGATTGTACCAGGTACGTTCACTGTGCCCATCCAACAGCTCCTCTCCCAGGTGATATGCTCATTCACTATCATGCCTTCACACGCACAGAAGAGCTGAACAAATGGAAAAATACACACCCTTCTTTGTCATAGTCTCCTGCAGGAGAGGAAGCTCACGATGCCTTGGGCTGTAACAGTCAGCAATGCACCTGCTGCAGACCATTACCTCTTCCTCTGTCTCATCTCACTTCAAATAAAGCCTGCTATAATGGTCTGATCAGAGACATTCCCCAGGTCGTAATACTAGAACTAGCCATAACAATGTCCTGGATCATTAATGAAAACATTACCTCTCTTTTTATTTTATTCAGTTAACTATTAAAATCAAAGGCGCACTTAATTAATGCTATGAAGTGCAAAAGTGACAGTACAAGTAACAGTATTTGGGAACAGCGAGAACCTTTTACCCCTCCCTCTGAAACAGGATTCCCAGCGACCTAGTCAACTGCCCCAGTTCTCCACATTCACACCATTTTTTTGGGGGCTGTTTTTGTATCTAGGCTTCCCCAGGACATCGCTGTGCTTTCTATACTCTATTGCAAAACACAAGCAGTGCTGAGAAAGCAGCTTAATATCCGCAAAGCACAACATACAATACCGAGTCCCTCCCAAGAAGTCATTAGAGAGAATATCTGCCTTGTGGACATCAGTGAAGCTTTATTAACCATGGCAGAGCCAAACATAAGTGATCCTTAATCAGGTATTAAAGCCTCCTGGTGACAGGGATGATGACCTTACATGAGGGAAAGACACACCTGTGTTATGTGTAGTTTTATATGAAGACATACGGATTAAGGCAGGGGTGTGTGTTCAGCTGACACTTTGTTGTAGGGCTGCACAATATGATAGAAAAGAGGCCATGAGAACTGTGAGAAATGCACACTTAAGTAGCGAGGATTTAGGCATTTTTACATGGACTGACTGCTTATCCTTATCCAATGCAATCTTCACAGACATACAGTCAAGATAAGGTTAGAAAGTAGCCTAAAAATAAAAGATTTCCACATATTTTTGGTAAAATATCAAATCTTTAAAAAAAAAGAAGAAGAAAAAAAAAGATTTGTAATAAAGATTAATTTATTTAAATATAATAATGGCTATTTTTCACCTAATCTGTGAACTGAGAATTGTGTGGGCGTGTCTAATCGAATAATGCAATAATGATTGACGTCTCCCTTGATAAACATGCTCAAGCTGACATTGTTAATGCAGAAAAGTGGCTATAAGAAAGAAAAGCAAAACAGAAAGTGGAACCTCCGCAATGCTGCAAGGTCGCATATTGTACATGGTGACAGAAGCGATGAACAGTAGAAGCAGTTTGTTTCTAAAAAAACATAATACTGCAACATTGGTTAACCAGTGGAAAATTAAATATCCATACAATTCATAGAATCTGATTTCTTTTTTTTTTTTGGCCGAGCCTGCATGCACAATGCATGCATGTTAGAAATGGGAAGTAGAGAGGTGATGCTGAAGCTTTCTGATTGTATTATTTCCTCATATTAACAGCTATTTGAACATGCTGTCCTGGTGTGAACCTCGAATTACAGCCTCACTGCATTCAGCCTGTTCTGGAGTTACAAAAGCAACAGAACAGGTCAGACCACATTTATAGTTACAGAAAACAAAGTCATCCACTACTATTCAGAGCAAGGGTTAGATATAGAATTATTTTTAGTGAATTAAGTGAGTTGGCTGCTTTATATTTATGGGGAGAAGAGCTGTGCCCAACAGCTGCAATTCATAAACAGGAAAAAATAACCCCCTGATGATTTATGCATCCTAATTATCTAGTGTTTCCACTAGCATATTGGACAACTGCAATGGATAGATAACCTCGGCAGGATGGGAAGAAGGTTGTAACTAGATTAAAAGAGAGAGCTGTATTACCACAATCAGCATCAAAACACTAAAACACTCCTAAGCATTTCACACCTCTACAACACAAGGATCAAGAGAGATGTGCTTCCTATAGATCTCTGTTCAACCAGTAGAAAGTGAAACATGCAGCAGATCTATTTACTGCCGTTGCCAGTTCCTGCCATCCATTGTTAACGAAACAATAGCTATGGCAGTGTAGGCAGCATGCAACAACTGACTTCAACAGGCTGATTTTGAAAAAGGTTACAAAGACCGTGATCACTGTATCCACAGGCACAAAATGTGAGCAGCTCTGTGCTTGTTCCACTACATTCAATGCTATAATTAGCTGGTAGATGGCATGTCATGTAACAACTCTCTGAGTGAAAAGCCATGGTAAAGGCCATTCTTTTTGAAATCTGATCTAATACAGGCAATTCATTTTGCAGGCCCCATCAACAAATGATCTACTCTGGTATTGAGGAAATAAACAGATGAGGCAACACTGATGACACATGCTGAGTCCTGATTTAAGGCCCATTTGGTCTGTGCAGCTTTCCTCTTGGCTTTAAAGACCCAGGGTTTCTGTCTCTGTGGATGCCTGCCAAGATGGCCCATATGGAGCCTTCTTGACTTTTCTGCCCAGCAGATTTCACTTCCAGCTGACTTCCCCTTTAAATGAAAATTCCTTTGAAAACAAGATACTTCATTACTCTCTCTCTCTCTCTCTCTCTCCCCTGTCAATCAATCAGAGGGACAATCCTGGCAATCACAGGTGACTGTGAGCATATGCATGCAGAGAGTGCTTTCCTCAGCGTGGGATTACGCTGCCCTGTGACACTGCATGAACAGCAGTTTGAAAAGATGCAGAGGTTGATGCGTCTCGGAGGAAGCATGTGTTCGCCGCACCCTCGCCGGCTGGTAGCTGACCTGTAATATGGGAGAGTTAGCTAGTGAGAGCAGGGGAAACTGGCAAAACCAAACTGGGGAGAAAACGGATGTGTTCCAAAGAAGTCCTTGACACAAAATGTCTTGTAGTCATACAGTAGGTGAAGTGTACAGAAATACTTCCGAACTCAGCTTCAATCAGTTTTCTAGCCTGTTACATTAGCAGGGTCTGCACATTCTCTGTGCTGAAGAAAATGGTGGGGAAATGAGCTTTAGCCTACCCACCTGGCAGATGTGCTGAAGGCAAACGGAACAGGAAACCTGTATATCAGCATCCAACTAGCTATTTTTACCCTACCATTAAGCCTCTTCATGTCTTTTTAAACAGACACTATTACAGTATTTCTGGTGCAGTGAAAAATGGACTCCCTTTGCTCTCTCTGAGCTAGGCCTGTCCTGTTGGGAGAGAGAGGGTAGGATTTTGGAGAACAGGAAAGGCTGAGAGCAGAGCAAGAGAGAATGAATAGCAAAACCTGAAATCCCTACATTTGTTAACACAATCCTCTGTAAATCACCATCAGTAACATACTGGTGACGGGAAAAAAGCACTTAAATACATACGCTCTTCAGTGCACAGATAGCTAATTGGTCCCCAAATGGTGCCGAATTACCATGGAGGATGAGAAGCTGACGTTTTGATCAAAATGGGGTACTTGAAAACAAGAGGACACATCAAGATCCTCTACACTGCGTAGGATTTTTTTTTTGTTTGTTAAAAAAAAAAAAAAATATGAATGATTGAAAAAAATACTTCATAATACGCATGTTCCTGTGCGAGTCACCTTGAAAATCCTTTGACAGTAATTTAGCTAGCACAGATGACTCAGACACACCAACCGTCCTTCAGGAACACGAGAGGTCCAGCTTCACTGTCACAGACGGAAGCCAGCAACCAGTCAGGAGAGACAGAGATATACTCATCTGTTCATGTATATGATGGTAAACAAGCGGGAATGAGAAAGTGAAAGAGTCCGATACTAAACTATAAGGAGAGAAACTATTCAGGTGTGATGGAGTTTTAGCTCCACTACTGAGATTTTAAGGTAAATCACACCGTGTTTAGACTCAAACGATTAAATAACAATAACAGCAGTTTATATTTAATAGATGACTGGGAAGTGTAATATTTTAGAGGAAAAGATCAAGTCTATGGAATATTGCACTCCTACAGTAAATAGAACAGTGTTTATAGAGAACAACATATGGTGCAGTGGTGGCTCAAATAAAGGCTAGATATTGTTCAAAAATTAAAAACAAAAAAATTTTGAACAATAACAATCCAGACTGATGGGACAAGGGACATGCTTCCATTTTCTTTAGAAGTGCTGGTCCAAATTCCACCCATCAAAATGCATTTTGGTTGGTAGGGAGGAAATGGAAGAAACCTGGCTGACCATGTCTTAGCCATGTCTTAGATTGGGCAGGTTAGATGGCTAAAGGTCTTACTGAGAGTTTAATTCAGGCATATGATTAACCTCTTCTCCTGTGCAGTAACTCATGCAGCTTCTGACACTGTATTTGTATCTTGCCAGCACAAATTAATGTCTAAATTTGACAACCTAAATTGGAAGGAGCAAAAAACCACTCACCTTGTGAACGGATTCATGACGCATGCAGAGCGAGGCCCCTCTACTCACAGCCCCTTTACTCGCCATTTAAGGGGTGCTTTTTTAACTTACAGTGCAGTTTGAGGTCAATAATGGGCTAGATCTATAACAAACAGTTTAATTACTAACAATTAAATCAATTTTTGGGTGCTCAGTGACTTCAGTCTCTGTGTGTGTGTGTGTGTGTGTGTGTGTGGTCCCATGTTAATGTAATGATTTATTCATTATCAAGTATCATTTTGTTACAGAGAATCTTGATTAGTATCAGAGTAAAACATTTTGGTATCAGGACAACCCCAGTACTCAGTAACTGTGATGTGCACAATAGAGTTATTTTATTCTCATAACACTTGAGTAATACTGAGCAATGCCAAGTCTTGAATACTTGGGCTGCGTTCCAAATTGCATAAATATCGTACTGAATGTTACTATGTCACGACACTGTTCATGTCTCTCATTACTATGAGAGGCCGAACTTCCAAAATCATTCGGTAGCTTTGAGGCAAAGGTTCCAATAGTACAAAATGAATGGTCAGACTGTAAACATGTCTTCCTGCTTCTTCTTTCTTCTGCAAATCAATGCCATTCCACCATGATGACTGGCTGTAGAGGAACTGTGACAATACAGTTTGGCTGCAGGGGCTCGGAGCATGAGTCAGCTCACAGCCTTGATATCTGAGCGGTGTAAAACTCTCTCTGGCCTCATCAGAGACTTGGTTCCGAAATAACATGACTGACAAACAAATGAGATCCATCCAAGGCATGATAAAATACAAACGCTTAGATAAAATCAGTGGGTATTAGGTCAAGAAAGTGCATTATGTAAGTTCATTACTGCTTGGTTCAGTCTCTGCTCACTGCTCAGGCTGATAATAGAGCACTAGAGGTGTAGTGCTAACTAAATGTCTTTCTGGAATAAACTAATACCCAATTGCATTAAATGCTCCAAAATTACTTTTACATGGCCTTTTTTTTTCATCATAAACATCTCACCATGGTACCTATTTGGGAACAAACTGGCCAAACTCACTCTTCATATTACAATGTTCTACTCCTGAATAATATTCATCTAGCAGAAGAAATCTAAAAAGGTAAATCTATGTTATTAATTCACAAATACTTCAAAAAAAATACAATGACCTTCAAAAATATTTTATTCACAGCACTAGAAACGGAGCTGACGTTCCATGACAAGCTGTCATCTAATTATGGTCCTCTGACAAGTCGTTAGTGCTGAGTGCTCAAGCTGGCAGGCCGACTCAGACGTGGTCTGATAGTAAGTGGGGCCACTGACAGCCATTTATAAACATGTGTGAGCAACCTGCTTTGCATTCCTTTGCAGCTGTCTCCAACGGCCAGCATTGTATGGGGTTTGCATCACGGAATGACATCAGGCTTGAAGCATTTAACCAGTTCCATTGACTGCAATAGCTAAATATGGCAGTGGGCTCGGAGTGTGGATGAGCAGGAGGCTCCATTACACACACTCAAAGACATTCCCTCAGAATGTGAGCCTGCCACTTTTTTAAGAGATTCTTTGCAGATTAGGTGAGGGATCCTTATATAGAACATTTACACAACAGAACCTGACATGGCTGATGAGTGCAAGCTGTTACTGTGCAAAGGACTTTTTGCTTCCATAACACAGCGCACTCTCTTACTTCCTTCACTTCCTGCGTGATCAAATATTAATGTTTATACTGGCATTTGGGGGAACAAACATCCTCTAGATATGACATGAAAAGATGCATTGAGTGTTTAAGACATACAAACATAATAGGATGAAACAACATCAGTGCTCGAAAGTAGATAATATTAAAGGTGCTGCATCTTATTTTCTAGGTGTTCGTGTATTATTCTTAGGTGTCGATGAAACAAAACACAACTTATGTAATTAGAAATCTGAAATTCGATGTGTCTTTACTGAACTGTTGCCTTTCCAACTCATTTATACTACACTAAAACAATTCATGCACAGTTTCATTTTATAACATTGTTTTTAGTATTTTTTCCACCAGAAGTCAGATCAAACAAAACAATTCTGTGGGAGGTGGTGGAAAGAAATGCAAGAGTATATCACGTCCATGTTCCATATCTTTAGTCCACTGAAGCTTACATAATTGAATACTATACCCTACAAAGCACTTGCGCACATTATTTTAAAAAAAACATATCTGATCCAGGGTCAGTACAGAATTTAAAGATGGGGTCAATTTCATGATGTTCATGATCTAATTAGCGCTACCTTGAACGTCTTGTAAGCCGCTTTTTGAACTAAACCAAACAATTAATGGAAATCCATTTAATAGGAACAATTTTAGTGTCACACAGCAGAGGCGTGGCTAGGGGATTTCGGATTTAAAACCCACCTAAAATATTTTGCAGTTCCATAAATATATATAATCCCCTCCGAAAGTATCAGAACAGCAAGGCCAATTCTTTTCTTTTTTGCTCTACACTGAAGACATCTGCGTTTGAGATGAAAAGATGAATATGAGACGATAGATCAGAATTACAGCTTTCCTTTCCTGATATTTACATCTAGATGTGTTAAACAACTTGGAACATGGCATCTTGTAACACACCCATTTTTTTTCAAGCAATCCAAAATATTGGAACATGTGACTGACAGGTATTTCTTGTTGCCCAGGTGTGCCCTGTTAGATTGATCGTTTAATGAGGTAATAGCTCTGAATGTCTACTCTTGGTTTGAGCCCTGAGTTTCTCCTGGTAATTTGCTGGTAAAAAGGATAAACCAACATGAAGACCAGAGAGCTGTCTATGGGAGAAAAGCAAGCCATTTTGAAGCTGAGAAAACTTCATGAGGGGGAAAAAGTGGAAACACCTGAACACCCCACAAGACCTGCCGTTTTGGAGATGCTCTGACCCAGTCATCTAGCCATCACAATTTGGCCCGTTTCAAAGTCACTCAGATCCTTAAACTTGCCCATTTTTCCTGCTTCCACCACATTAACTTCGAGAACTGACTGTTTACTTGCTGCCTAATATATCCCAAGCCTTGACAGGTGCCACTGTAATGAGATAATCAATGTTATTCACTTCACCTGTCAGTGGTTTTAATGGTGGTGTATACACACAGACACACATCAATATAACGCAAGTACTGTACAAACCAATGTTAATCAAAGCCAAATAACATGTTTTTCACAGCAATTGTGCTGTAATGATGTTCACAAAGGGTCAACAAATTCATCATATTTACAATTCCATATTTAACCACCAGAGATCAAAAGGTGACAGGCAATGAAGGTTTACTGCAGGAAGAAAAAAATGAACCGTACATCTGGTTTTATAAGACGTCATTTCCCCCCATTAGCATCTTATTTTAATCATTTACAGTGGAACTGTCAAAGGTATTTTAGAACAACATTATTAATATATCAAGATTGGTTGACACTGGTTGAAAAATAACAAATTTGTGCCCTCACCCCTCCTACTACTGTCTGGTTTTCACCCAAAAATACATGAGCGCATTGCACTTATCAATATGATTGTACAGGCACATGGTGATTTTAATATATTTCCTCATCAGCCCTAAATTCATTCCTGGCTATGCCACTGTCACACAGTACTCTTTTCTGCATCCCACAGCCATCCCTTAGATTCAGTGCAAGCCTCTTGTAGGTTAGAAGCTAGCTTCGACCCTGTTTTTACTGTTTAATGTTTATGCAATGACTCCCAGTGTTAAAGGTATTTGTTTTTCAAAGTTATATATAGGTTCAGTGTACTCTCCCTTTCATGTGTCCTTACCATCGTTCAAGACAAACCTAGGCCCATGCTATATGTAGATGATCATTACAGTCCTCAATCATTGGTCATGCACCTAGTACAACTTCCAGGCCAATGATGCATTTGGGTGTTTAATGGAAACTGAAAAAGGCTTCACACTTCCTTGACTGATGGAAATAAAGAAGCTACTAAGTGGCATAAAGAGGGCTGACTATTAAGGCCATCAGATGAATCCATTACAGGTTCAGGTACACAGATGATAAATGGGAAAATTAGGAATGAAGTGCTGAGACTATAACGCCCAAATGGTTTCCGCGAATATGCTATTTACCTCAAGACACTGAAAAGGAACTTTTGAACATGGCTCTAAACTACTTAAAGTGCAATAACAAATGTTTGTAAGTATATTTTCATGTGAATTTGGTTAAAACTAATGAGTTTCAGTTGCATGTTTTGGTCATTCAAGCACCAGCCCTACCATTCATTAAATGCCATTCATTAAATACCATTCATTAATGAGGCCTGAGCAAGTATCGGTATCTATTTTGGTTCAAAGTCTAAAGGGAAAGAATGAAAAAGGCTAACACCCACGAGAAGCCAAGCTGTTGGCTACAAAAAGATGGTACTTTTGAATGTGGGCCAAAGTACACAAATTTCTCTTTCAGGTGCAACACTAATAAGTGAACCAGTTCAGGTGGTTTGGGTTCTCTCCATCGCTGCTTCTCACGCTCAGTTCTGTGCTACGAGTCAGAACACACAGGGTACTCCTTAAATCTCATACCTGGGACAGTGGTGGCTCAGTGGGTTAATGCTGCATTCAACTAAAGGTCGTAACCTGTAAGTTCTGACCTCCGACTAAGTACAAGGAAAACACTCTCTCAACTTGGAATTCCTACTTGGGAACTTGGTAACCTAATGCCGTAGTTCAACCAAACACCTGTAATGATAGCTTATTTTGCCTGTAATCACCGTTAGCTGCATTTATAGTACATACCGTAGTGGGGTGGCAAACACTAGCTCACTCTGGTCACAAGTCACTACCGTGGGGAGCTATCGACTAGTTAGGGCAAAAAAAACGTAGCGAAGCAGACTCTACAGAAATGCAGGCAGAGGGTAGAGGGTAGAGAAATCAGGCTTAATGTACTGTTAATATACTGTTAGTCTGGAAATATTTCAGACGAAGATGAAGCCAATTCTACAGTCAACTGCACATTGTGTAAGACAATGCTGGGAAAAGTTGTTTTTTTTTGTTTTAATGTTATCATTTTCATGTCACTTTTATAGTGAAGGAGAGGTGTACACATGAATACTTGAATTCCGTCCAATCCCACCTCCTCCCGCAGTTATTTATGTAATCATGCTCCTCTGTGGTTTCCTAATGAACTTAAGAGATCCAAAAATATACACGAATAAGCAATTTAAATCACAGCCATCTTTACCAGGATAAAGCAGTTACTAAATATACAGTGGATATAAAAAGTCTACACACTCCTGTTAAAATGGCAGGCTTTTGTGAAGTAAACAATAAAGTTAAACCATGTCAGAACTTTTTTCCACCTTTATTGTGAAACTACAACATATAAAAAAGTGACAAGCAAACAGAAATGTTTTAGGGGAAAAAAAGAAAAACAAAAAACTTCTAATACCTAAGCTTGCATAAGTGTGCACACTCTTATAATTGGGAATGTGGCAGTGTTCAGAATCAACCAGTCACACTCTAAACTCATGTTAAATACTAATTAGTATAGACTTGCCATTAATTAAAGTGACTGATTAACCCCAAATAAAGTAGAGCTGTTCCTGTAGGATTTTACTGACATATTGGTAACATCCAACTAGAAAAGCCATGGGCCACAAAGAGCTTACAAAGCAGGTACAGGATCTCTCTGTTGAAAAATATACATCAGCAGAGAGTTATTAAAAAAAAAAAAAGTTTCCAAGGCATTGGATATACCTTCAAACACTGTAAAGTTAGTTTTCTACAAATGGTGAAAATATGGCACAACAGTGACATTATTAAGAGCAGGACGTCCCTCTAAAATTAATGAGAAGATCAGGAGAAAACTGGTCAGAGAGGCTGCCAAGAGGCCGACAGCAACATTAAAAGAATTGCAACAATTTCTGGCAAGTACGGTTCTCTCCCCCCCCCTGTGGCAAGACAGACGCCTTTTTTAACAACACTTTTTTTACATCACAAAAACCTGCAATTTTAACAGGGGTGTGTAAACTTTTTATATCCACTGTATATGAATGAAAGAATGAGTAAATAGTAATTTACACCACACGAGGTAACAGAACACTGTTGCACCACATCCATTATGCTCCTTCCTGTGTTAATCAGCGAGGCCTATCCTAGTCTCGCAAGCTTCATATTTAACCATGCTCACGTCATGAGAAAATAGCTTAAAAATAGTGATGTCTTGAAACAGTTTTTGATTTAGGTGTGGAAAAGACGACTTGTCAACTATTCGACTACCTTTTTGAATAACTGGTTGACTCGTAGTACTTGTGCAACTCCTACTATACAGTATTTACAGGTTAAAGCAAAGCTTTAAAAAGTTTGACACTCACCGTCTCTGCATTTCCAGCTCCTCTGGCGAGGGTCCATTCTGCACCTGAGGGCTCTGTCTTGGCAACGTGGGACCTGTAGAGAGGTACAGGGCGAAAAAAAAAAATACTCGATTGATCACCACCTTAAGGAACTACGAGAACACTAAATTGATTAATTACACAGAGCATATTGGTCAAGACACAAAGAAGTTAGAAATAGATTTCTGAGAGCAACATTTGACTGTTGCTTTAGGTGGAATGGAGTGGATCAGCTTTTATGCCCATGAATGTTCAGACTTTACAGAAGGGCCACAGTATGAGTCAATGTGAAAGGGCAAACAGACACACACTAAACACTACCAACAGCTTAACTATTCCAAACGCTGGCTTTCACACTACAAGGCTGAATCAATGCAGTATTGAGCAGATGTGTCTGAATCAATGCTTCACAGAGCAGGTGATACTCTTTCCACACTTCATTACTTTACACATGGCCTATGCCATTTCCTCCTTAGTGTCTTCACACTCTGGCACAAAAAAACCTGTATCAGTCAAATCACATAGCACTCAGCAGAATAAGCTAGGGTTTGCTCAACTGACAGTGTAAAACTGAGCAAGCTACATCCTATAAACGCCTCCTGCAGTGACAGACTGAAATGTAATTGCACAGCTGTAGTTTCTGGCCTTGTATTCAGCATACTGAATTTTAAATAACACAATTAATACACTGTTAATAGAATTAATACAGTGCAATTTGGGGGATTTAGGTATGGAATTCCCAAACAACAAAACTCATTAAATGCTATTTGATGAGTCAACAATTTAACTGAAGATTAATTGTGTTTTAGACCTACAAACAGAAAGAAGAAATAATTTCTGGATGCTACAGACAAAATATTTTAATCTAGTTATTTATACAGTCACGGCAAAATTAAAGAAATACACCCCTTATTTATTAGTGACTAAATAACTATTGTGTGGTCCTCACCAACATCTATAAACAAATAAATAAACAGTTGACAACAAAAACACAACAAATTTCAATATGTAGTCATTTTTCCCAAAAAAAAAAAAAAACCAACAA
The DNA here is from genome assembly GCF_027358585.1 of Pangasianodon hypophthalmus. Lineage (NCBI taxonomy): Eukaryota > Metazoa > Chordata > Actinopteri > Siluriformes > Pangasiidae > Pangasianodon > Pangasianodon hypophthalmus. Next base: position 2,247,796 of record NC_069728.1, on the reverse strand, counting down.
TCAGAACCCAGGTGGGGAAAAAATAAGTACACCCTTCCTACTTACACAATCATAAAGAGAGTAATTAGTAGCCAGCTGTTGAAATGCACAAGGATAAGTTAATCATCAAGAAGTGTGACTCTATAAAAGCAGAACTTTTGGCAGTTTAGTGTCCTGGAGCACTCAGGTGTGTGTCTACATCATGTCTAGAAGAAAGGACATCAGCCATGACTTCAGAGAAGCAACTGTTGCTGCTCCTCAATCTGAGAAGGGTTATAAGGCCATCTCCTAACAATTTGAAATTCACTATTCTACAGTGAGAAGGATTTTTACAAATGGAGAGCCTTCAAGGCAGTTGCAAATCATCCCAGGAGCGGGCGTCGCTGCAAATTCAGTCCAAAGTCAGATTGTTTAATGCTCAGAGATATAAAGAAAAATCGCTACATCGTGTGACCTACAACATTCTGTAAGCACATTAAATGTTAATGTTCATGACAGCACAATCAGAAAAAAGACTGAATAAGTGTAGCTTTCATGGAAGGAGGGCTAGGAAAAAGCCCCTTCTCTCCAAAAAGAATATGGAGCACGACTTAGGTTTGCAAAACTGCATCTGAACAAACCACAAAAGTTCTGGAACAATAAACTCACCACAACTGGTGCAAACCAGTCGCACAATTAGTTGCCTACTTGCATATGAGGAGTGACAAAAATCACTTCACGCCACTAAACAACCGTTTTTCAATGAATTGTTGCTGGTCCCACTTCGAATTTGATGCAGCTGTAATTAAACTCAAATTTGACCCGTGTTTGCTGTTTAACCTTTAAAAGCTCAGTCACTGAGATGACGCACTACATGAGATGTGGCAAAAAGTATCAGTTTGTACAGATCTGGATGTTTTTCAGCAATGAGTCATTTGCACATTTACTGTAACACTGGTCTAAAAGCACTGCTCCCTTGTTTCTTGGGGAAAAAGAGTTTGTCCCCACTTGTGAAATGACATTTTTTATGAATTGCTACACACACTGTGCACTGTGCACTCTTCCAATCAGTTAAAAGAGAAACAAACACTATGCCCACTGATTACCAAGTCCATTCTCAAATGGTAGACAACTAATGAATCAGCAGAAGCAGTTGTTGTGGCCAATCATTCTCTCCCACTGAATGCCATGGACCAATAATAACTTGGTTTTACAATGCTGTAATGTGCCCTTAAAATCGCAGACTGCTGTGCTTTCTTACTGACCTGCTCAACACAGTCGAATAATAGCACTTAGAGCATGGACCAGATCCAGAAGCACTCAGCGTCATCTCTGATGGGAACTTCTCTTCTGTTACAGCAATGTGGTAATCTACTGCTATTACATTCCATGTGGATCAAAGTACAACCTTGATGCCTTGCATCCATCCGTCTTTAGAATACCAATAATATTAAAATGATAAAGCATAAAATTCCAAGACACAATTAACTGCAAAACATCTCTGGAAACCTTACAGTTTAGAATAAGTCAAAACAACGTTCAGAAGAAAAACGAGCACATACATGAGCGGAGGGAAAGGGCATGACTCTTCTGGCAGCAGATGTACCGTATCAGTCCATTCTTGCAGTCTTTGGGAGGGTCATTAACGAGTACAAGTGTGCTAGCACCGCTAGCATCGCAGTCTACGGCATCCCGGGACCTCAGGGAGAGAAGCATGGTGTCCTAACAACCCTGCTCTGGTAATACAAGACCGGACTGAAAGCAGGAAGCCTTTGAGCTGTGACGCCCTGCCATGACGTTTACGGAGAAGGAAGCAAATTGTCCATCATACTTTCCGGCATTGATTAATTATTCATTACTGGTTGAGTGAGGGATAAGATACTGTTGCCCTTCAAATCAGATCAGCCTCTGATTAGAACTAAGGCATTTGTAGGCGAGGATAACCCTTTCATGACCAACAAGACGAACAGTGTGAACTGTTTCTGACATGGAAAAAAGATGCAGAAAAATAAAGAGAATATTCACAATACTATAATCATTTCACTTTAAATCATGGCAGTAACAATGACTAGTCCAAATTAAAAATTGTTATATTAAATATGGCAATGGATTACATCACTGTAGATTTAAGCTCTTCTACAGGATTGAAAAACACTTTCTCCTGGGATTGTAAAAAAATCTTCCAGCCAAAAACACTAGCATTGTAACCTCACAGTCAAGAGAAATTCATTTCTATATCTGCATCACAAATGGATCTGACAGTGAACTCATCTGTCTCTCTAATGTGAAAGAATGAAGTGAAGAATGTGTAGTTACCTCATTGTGTGCTGTATTATGGCTAGTGGTCGCTTGAGTGGACATTTTATTTTGCATCATTCTGTTTTTGCACATATGGTGTATCTGCATGAAGAAGTATAGTTTGAAGAAATGAAGAAATATAGTTTAAAAAGAAATATAATTGTCCTCTCTGAACAGCTACTTTAACGCTTTAAGCTTCCACATAATGTTGTATAATAAAACAAAAAACAAAACAACAATTAAGTCTAAATTGTATGATTTTTTTTTTTTTTACTCTAAAGAGATGGAAGATACTTTTTTGTTTTGTTTTACCTTATCTCATGGCAACACTATACCTTTGTGTACGTCGTCAAAATTGGCAGATTATCTGTTCAGGCAAGGCAATAATGTAATCAACCATTTCAGGAGAACAGACTGATTGCCCTAAAAGAGCAGTTTTAAGTTTCAAGGTAGCTGCATGTATGATCTAACTCCTACAGACTACCGCATCATTACACTTTGAGATAAAGTTTAAGATAAAAATTCAAAGATCCTCTAGCTATAATACATCTACTGGTAATATCTCCAAGGTTTAAGACTAACTGACACTGTGCTGTAGTGCCAGATTCATTTCTGATAACTACAACGTGTTAAAGGTGTTACAGCAACAAGTCGGGGAGCCCGAGTAACACTTTCTGGCACCCTGTCTCATTAACACAGCTTTAGGCTGCCACTCAGGAAGCAGAGCATGCAAATGAAGCCCTAATTGCTTATTCAAGACACATCTTAGCGCTCAAAACAGACAGGTGTGTTTGAGCTTTTGGGTTCAGTTAGAGCAATGAACTGAAGGATGAGTGCACACATGGTTGGTGTACCTGTACTTTGAGCTCTGTGACTGGGTTTCATGTAGGCTAACTTGTCCAAGCTGAGAGGTGTTCATTATGTGTGACTACCCATTTCGGAGACAGGAAATACTAATACATATGCAGAGATGGTCTTCATGAATTTCAACACATCCAACAAAATAGGAATCTACAGCATCTTAGCGCTCTAAGCCATTTCTGACTGATTTGGCAAAACCCCCAAATATTTTTTCGTAAATGTATAAAATGTATAATCCCCATCATTTCTTTCAGAGATGGAATTACAAGACTACTGATTGGTCAATGAGTCTTGATGTTTAGGGATAATTTGTTTTTGAATTGAATTTCAAATAAGTTACAATACAAAAAAAAAAAAAAAAATAGTCCGAGTAGCACAGTCCATAACCCATTAGATTTGACGGTTCAATTCTGAAGCCTACAAGCAGCATCCTACTGTACATCTCAACAATAAATAACGCTGAAGTTACTGAACGTAAGAGGACGGATTCCATTGGGCGGATGTCATGGTAGACCCCATAGTGTTAAGCTTGACAGATGAAGTTATGAGATGCACATTCTATGCCCCGACATCCTGTACAAGTCTCCTGTCTTCTTCTGGGCAGTCAGAGAGAGAGAGACACAGAGTCTGGCAAGCACCAGGATTGATGACAGCATCTAAAAAAAAAATTGGGAAGGTTCCAGTTTCCATTCCAGAGGTCCCAGTTTATTCCTCCCACATGAGCCCTTAACCACTCAGTACAAGAGAAACTAGTCCCTAGTCAACTGTTGTGGGTATAAGGTGTCATTGTGCTCTTTTTTGAGCCTGACCACCAAGACGCTACATAAAGGCACCATCTGATCCTTTCAGGGAGGGTAGAATGGGGGGGGTTGGGGGAAAGGGATGTTGATGCAAAGTCACCTAATAAAAGAAGCTCTGCTTAGAGACAGCGGTGCCAAAAAGCACTGCACCCCAAAAAAATAATTAATTTAAAATAAATAAATAAATAAAAATAATAAAAAATCATTTTGTGGGTAATAGGTGGCCCAAAAGTAAAGGCGGAACAAAGGCTAGGGTAACTGGTTAGCGGCAATGCTATACATACAGCACATTAAAATAACATTGCAGCCAAAGCTATTCCTGAAAATATTCATAATTTATTTATTTATTTTTTTTTTTTGATAAGGTTGTAAATAATCAGCCACAGAAAGCATGGGCACATCCCATACAATATTCTGTGAAAGTCCAAGAAGAGCAGAACATCTGATTAAGTACACAGTTTAAAACAACTGCAAGACATTTGGGTTAAAAGTGAAGAGGATAAATTATTGTTGTAAAACTAGACATTCGCGTACCTTTGTAACCAGACACAGATGTCTAATAGTAAGTGTTAGCCAGACAGCAGTCAGCCAATCACCTGCCTGGGACTTCTCTTAGCCACCTGCTCCACTACAGTACAGCCTCAGACAAAAGCAGTGCAAACACTGAGGCCATTCGCAGTACTGTATAGACTAATGTATAGACTGTATAGACTAATGTCAGTTTCTACAATACAACTATCCAAAGACCTAAACCAACTGTTATGCTAAGACAGTGGACTTACTCCTTAAGATGATCTTAGCATGACTGATCTTGTGCTCTTGGAAACATCTCATTCGTGAAGCAGGCATGATGGTCCAGGGTCTTGTTTCCTCTCTGAAGTGATCCTGGCCCAAGTGTTTTTTTTTTTTTTTTAATAAATAGACCGGAAATAAAGACTACAAGCTTTAATTCAGCAGGTGACGAGCTCCAAAGAGTAGCTCAAGTATCCGTTCTCTCGGCTAAACTTCATTCAATGGAGCATGGGAACAAGACAACACTGAGGACTGAGACACTCTGTGGCCAAGGAGCCTGAGTTCATCAATAAAAAGCAAGCCAGATAACGTCACTTAGACCCATCATCATATCAAAACAGTCTGGTGATGCAATCAAAGTCATGTGGTGTTATAAGCCAAAACATAAGCACATACCAGGCACGGGACTCCCAAACCCACTCACTCACTCTCTCACTCCCTTTTTACCTCCCAGACTAAACCCCCAGGCCAGAATTTCCCTAGATACTATCAAAATCTGATCTCAAAGGAGGACCATCATTCAGACAGATACAGACTCAGGGCCCTAAATCACCACAAGCCAGCTTGACAGTCCACCTCGTCCAGACACACATGAGATAATCCCAGATATTTGACCTGTATTCTTCTCTGTCAACAGGACATCACAACAGAGTATTTATACCCTGAAAAAAGGCAGAAAAATCTATCTAACACCTGACCTGACACATGACGATCCTACTGGTTGAGGCAGAAAGCTATATGCAAGCCAGTGACCAGATCCTAAAATAAGAGTCTCGGTGAGGTGCTCGTATGTTCAGCTGTACGCCTGGGCTGAGAGCTGCGTAAAACACACTACTGCGGCAAGGCACACTTCATTTCTCCTATCAGCTCTGCTCTACAATTCTTTATCAAATTTACTCCTGACCTTCTGAAAACCTCAGCTTTTTGCCCATATTTAGGTAAGCACTGTAGCCTGACGGCGAGTAATAAACTACGCAGGGGGGATTAAGAGCAATTTTCACAAACTTGGGTCTCGCAGAAGCATGTGAATGTGTTAAGGGAAGTATTGATTATTTCAGACACTCTACAGCATGAGAGCAGCGCTGCAAGAAACTAACCAGTGAGTCATCGTCATGTCTGCCATAACTACTTGAACAAACGTCACACCTCACCATAAACATGACAAACATGCTGTCTTTCCAACTAAGTGATAACACCTTTTGCATGTTCTTACTGGCCAATTCAGAAGAAATGGGTTGTGACAAAAGCAAGGCTGACGATAGTTTCTTTAGCTCAGTGGTTAAGATTGGGGTTCAAATCCATCATCTGCCAGAGAGCCAGTGTTGGGCCGTGAACACTGAGATATGCCTTCATGGTGTGGTACCACCTGGTTTTTATGTAAATTATGTTTGATATTAGTTTTTCCTTTACTCCAGCAATAATAAACAGCTGTGACTGTCACCCCAGCCTTGCACATGACTTCAGCCCAAATTCTGTGCAATAGCTTGTTTGTCTAGCTTTAAATAGATTCTTTTTAAAAATAAAAATCAAATCCCATTAAATCCCAGTGTCCTGGCAGCTCCGGGGTCAGATCCAGACCACAAATGTGACTCTGCCGCACATTCAACAAGTAAACATGTTGCTCTTTTTCCTCTGGCCCTTCCCTTCTACACTATATCCTACTGTTAAAGTGCTGAAACCACTGGAAAAGGTGCTTACTAGCTTTAGGTAAACTGCTGTAAATGCAGCAAATGACCACAAGCTGCCAACCAAAATAACATAAGGGTGAACAAGAAGCCATAAATAACCTGATTAATCAAAGTAATACTCATACACGTCATGCTCTCAATGAAGCCACGCGGGTTTGATCCCAATAAGACATAGCAAAATAAGTCTGGTGGTATGTGTCATCAAACTATTTGGGAGCTTGACCTCAGGATTCACAAGCTCTTCCCATCAACAAGGCAGGTCCATATACACGCAATAGGGATTGTCCCAAAAAAAAAAAAGAAAGAAAAAGGGGTGTTGGCGTCTTCATGCTCCCTCATACAGACTTTCCTTCTGAGAGAATACATCCCATTTAGCTTCAGGGATAAGCATTTTGCTCATCTTCACGGCTCAAGACAATTCTGGAAATAGTGGATATACTTTTTTAATTTTGAAAACAAAACTGAGAAAAGCCCTAAAGATAGAAATAATGAGAAAAAACAGTCCAGGGTAAAAAAAATTCTCAGCTCAATAAAAAAAAGAAATGTGATGTTTTGAGCGATGGATTTAAAGAGTAATATTAAAAACACCACATCACCAAAAGATCATTACGCTCCTTACAGATGCAGATAAGAAAAGGACATAATCAAGCACCTGGTTTTATTTCTAAAGCAGCCAAAATGCCTTATTTCTTTGGGCTTTGATAGTGTGATAATCGGCATGTCAGTGAAGAAGGCATAATTAACAGCACTTTGCATAATTAAACACATCGCTATAAGGTAATTAATAGATAGTGATAAAGAGTGTGAATCTGCAGCTTCCTGGGGTGATAACAGGAGTCCAGCAGTGGGAATGGAGCTCTCTCCATGCCGAGAGCAGCAACAGGAAGTTAAAGGGTTTGAAGAACGGTCTGCGGCTGGATTCTGCAATGGCACCTATTGTAAAATGTCTGATGGAAAGAGATTTCAAGTCACCCTAAACTGTATACAGCATGATTTTTGGAGGTGTGAAGATGTGATATCTAAAACTTTAAAGTAAAAGTTTCAGTGGCACAGTTGTAGGCTTCTGCTGCGAATCAGTTATACAGCTGTACAGCCTATAGTGAGATCATACAATATTCACTCACACACACACACACACACACACACCCCCACACACCACTGTCTGAGTGTTTGCAGATTACTCAAAAAGTGCAGAATACATTGACAGACACATTATCAGCACTTCACCTTTGTGATATCTGCTGTACGATCAGTCAGTGAAACCTTAATAGCGCCTCATTTTATTAGAAAACCAAGATATGGGTCAGGCACAATGCTCACTCTAACAAAAGCCCCAGGGAGCAGCCTAGGTCTGATTACAGTTAACTGAGTCAAGCTCAAACTAAACACAGAAGCTCACTAAATGAACAATGACAAAAGTACATTGTGCTCTGCAGGGCACACCTGACCATAAATGACCATAGAAAGAATGTTAGGAAAGTTATGTATGCCAGTTACCTTTTATCCAAGTGTAAATGCTTAAATATGAAAGAGTAAATAGGCCCACGTATTTGATCTAGCTCTACTATAATGATACCATTGTGTGCCACACAGCTCAATTTCTATCATTTCATTTCTTAAACATTTTCAATCCCCACACTCGGCTTTCAGCACTTTCATCATGACTGCGAAAATACAGGACACAGTCTAGACACTGCAGCTACTGGCGTGGCTGAAAATGTCTGGCTCACCTGCATCCTGAGAGTTGAGCACCTCCAGAGCATGCATCATGGCACTGGCAAATACGTTAGCATCCTCCTTGCTGCCAAAGTTAAGGCCGTACACCTGCCGTGCATCGCGCCACTGATGGAAAGTCAGTGTTGCCTGGTTATATTTCAGCCCCTTGGGAATGGCACAGTTTATCACCACCTGGGGATAACATGAGAAACACAAACAAACTGAATAGATGGTAAAAAGATTGGACACCCAAACAAATATATTTTAACCTTCAAAAAATGACTTCAAACAATAAAAGAAGTTAAGGAGTTTGAACTCAGACTAAAAACACTTTCATTTTTAAGTGTTTCTATGGCAACCTGTGGGCCAAATTCAGTCTGCTTAAAATTTAATTTTTTTAGCCTGTCAATGAAACTAATTTCTCCCTTTTTAAACTATGCATGAGATAAGCTATACTGCAAGCAAAATTACAGCTTTTATATAAATTCACTCAGTAGGTTAACATGCATCTTTGTAGAACAACAGACTTACAAAAATTTCTTATCATAGCAGTGACTAACAAGGTGAAAAATTTCTGCAAAACTTAAAAATAAAATAAAAAAAAGTTTGGACATCCCTCTAGCTGTAAAGCCATTATCATTATCATTTAATTGACTCATTAGTAATTGTTACTCGAGTTAAAAATTCCAGAGTGTAATAAATTCTCAGACTCTTCAAACCTTGTGCTAACACTCGACAGCCATGGGTTTCTCTAAGCAGCTGACTGCAGATCTGACTGCAGATCTGAAAATGAACATACTTGATGCCTACAAAGAAGAGGACGGCTATAAAAAGATACCAAATTGCTTCCAGCTTCACAATTTCAAAATTTCATTAAAAATGGCAGTTAAGAGGTGCTGTGGAAGTCGAGGCAAGATCTGGAAGACCATGCACACTCTCAGACAGAACTGCCCTTATCCTGGGCAGAAAGGCAAAGCAAAATCCCCAACTGACAGCAAGCAACTACAGGAAATTTGATCTGGCACAGGAGTGGTGGTTTTAATTTAAATTTTACATCCAGATTTCTGTAAAGTTGCTTTGTGACAACCTCCATTGTTAAAAGCATTTTATAAATAAAATCAAGTTGAACTGGTGCACCATTCTACTGTGCATCATTGCTTGCACAAACACGATCTGCATGGAAGAGTCATCAGAAACTGCAGCTTCATCACAAAAGTAAATGTCTGAAGTATGCAAAACATTATCTCGATAAGCCAGAGGCATTTTGGAAATAAGTGCTGTGGACTGATTAAGTAAAAGGGAGCTCTTTGACCACAATCACCAAAGGTATATCTGGAGAAAAAAAAAAGGAGCATCATTTGATGAAAAGAACACCTTGCCACACCTGTGGGTGGATCTATTATGCTTTGGGGTTGCAGGGCCATTGGCACAGGAAACACTGCACAGGCAGATGGAAGAATGGATTTAAATATCAGCAAACATGAAGCAAATCTAATGCAGTCCATCAAGAAACTGAGGATGAAAAGAGATTGGTGTCTATAGCAGAATAATGATCCAAAATATACTTCAAGAAACACAAGCTGAAGCATTTGGAATGGACCTCACAGTCCCCTGACCTGAGCATCATCTGAAGGTAGATGTTAAACATGCTGTGCATGCAGGACGGCCCAAGAATATATCAGAACTAGATGTTTTCTGCCAGGAACAATGAGTGAAATTTTCATTAAACAAGTATAGAAAGACTCCTAGCTGGTTATAAAAAAAAAGGGTGTTACTAAGTACTGACTTAGCAGGATGCTACAATTTTTAAGTTCATTTTTAAGTAACTGTGTATTAATATTTGCAGAAATATTTTGCTGCAGAGATATCAACAAAATAGGTAAGTTGGCCAGGGGTATAACAACACGGGCAGGTTGCAACGCTTTGGAGTAGATGGTACAATGCTATATTGTTTATGGTTTGTTAACTGGCTAACTAGATAACAACCAACCCTGGGACAGTTGACTAGCAAAGATGTTAGATTTTAGTTGCTATTCTTTGATTCCTGCCAATTTAGCAACAGTAGATGAATTCCAAGTGCGTTGTGTCACAGGCCCTTAGCATTGGTTGGCCTACTTTGATGCACAGTTGACACCTATTTGCCATTTACAATACCGCACATGCTTTATATTACATTACAAAATATGAGCTGTTAGAGTGAGTAAGCTATTCAAACAGTCATTTGCTTGAAAACACCAATCAGTATGTGAATTCTTTAAAATGATTTTTGGGCCGGCCATGACACATCTACCGAACTATTTGGCTGCTCAGTAAACGCGCTGAAAAAAGAACTGGTCTATCATCAAACTCCACTGCTGACACCAACTGTAAGGGTGGGCGCCCATGGTGAGTGCAGATTTGTGAATGTAACTGTAGAAAGGTCGAGCGATGAATCGTAGGAACAATGAAAGATGACTCCGGATTTCATGGAGAGAAACAAAGAGCAGTGCAGTTTGTGATGTTCTGTACCCCTCTCAGAAGCTCTCGCTAAAGACAGCCGCTAGATTAAAAACTGCTGGCTACAAATGATTATTATTATTTTTAAAAACTGCATTCTTTTTGCACTCCACTGTAAGCACACACAGCTGTAAAGTTACTGAGGTCTTTAATCTTTACAACACGGGTACCAGTAACAACGTCACGCTTAAGAACATGAGATATAGGAATTATATATTTATAATGTTACACATTTAGACAGAAATATCCATCTTTTAATAAGCCATTCTTATAAATTTCATGATTTTTGGTGCTTTTCCAGTTATGTTTTCTCCAGTTCACGGCTCTTTTTGCCAAGGAGAACTAGTGTGACTGATTTTGGAAAAACAGGAACGTACAGAAAAATCAATGAGCACAAATTTGATTTAAAAAAAAAAAAAAAATTGTTAACTTGGGCAATTGTCAGACATTAAATGGCTTTTTTTTTTTTCATCCTAAAATGCTCCAGCTTGGATTGACTGGCTGCCAAAACAGAGTCTGAGCTTGTTAAGCTTTCAGCTTGGCTATTACTTGATTAAATTGTTTAATAAATATTTGAGATTTTCTAATTACCCTGCTGTTGCATTATTTTCTTGAAACATATATTCTACCATTGTACAGCAATAAACTCCTGCCTTTTTTTGGTCAAACCAAGCTGGATTTTTCAGCAGAAAGATCCTCAATGTGTTTATTAATGGTGTTACAAAGAGCTCTAATCACCTGGTGCACAGAAGGATGCAAAAATAAGCTGCCCAGCCATTTTATAACTTCATAAAGTCTGTGTTTGCGCCTATCACAAAACTTCATGGCAGCAAGTCTTTGTCTTTTAACTGCGTTTTCCCACATTATTTTCAAATGTGAGGTGATGTCATGCTTTACTAGTAACATTAATAGAGTGAAAAGCCATATGAGAGTAAGTTAAAGTTATAATGGCAGCTCTTGCACTGTCAACAATCACTTTCACGCGCTGCAACACGAGTGAAAAGAAAAAGATTTAAAAAAGCATTAAAAAAGAAATCAGTAAAAATGGACCATAGCTAGTAGGAGTGAGCTCTTTTTCACCTGTTGTATGAAAAGCTGTGCTTGAGCACAATTCTGACCTTTCATCTGTGACCTTGAGAGAGATAGGCCATGTGAAAAGTTAAGTCAAAAATCAAATAATATTAAGTCAAAACTGTAATATTTACATAGGTAACTTGGCTGACATTAGCATCCACTTTTCATACCTGTATTAAACCTGGTAGCTAGAAACAAGCAACAGTCAAATGGTCTAAAGATATAGGTCAGTTCTCATCTAGACAATCAACTCCTTCAAAGACATCTTTTTTTTACTTCTTTGCTCCTGACAGTTTAGATGCATTCTCTCAAACACTAGGTCCATATGGTTGATGGAAAAACCTCTGTCAGATAAAACAATTATTGCTATCTGATGTAATCAAACACCATACTGGTTCATGAGGACCACCTGACAGTCATGTGCTTTTAAAATGAATAACTCTATGACATTAGCTACTAAGAAGGCACTATACTATGTAGGATGGCATTATTGTGTGGGGGTCATCTGGGCATTGTGGGGGCAACACAACATGTATAGCTGAATGAATTCGAGGGAATTAAATGAATAAACATCACGGTTATTCAGGAGATGAAAATCCTTCTGGTCTGTTACAAAGAAAAAGATGTATCAGGATATTCAGGGAAACACTAGAAAACACAGAAAAAGCAGGGCTGCTAAGAAAAGTGTCATTTTTCATATTTTCCATTCACAAATAACAACAAATGGCAATTTGCTGAACAAAGCTTTATTCAACTCCTGAACCAGACGTCCTGTGGAACTTTCTGGAAAGCTCTCTATCTTCCTTCTAATGACTCCTGACTGAGTAAAAAAGCAGTGATGTCTTTCCCAAATCAAGAAACTGTTCCCAGATTTACTTCGGTTTTTAGGTTTGCTACCTTCCAGAAAGAACAGAGAAGTTTGTTGGACACAGTTACAGTGCAGCTGTGAGTCGAAATGGAGTCCTTTAAGCAGCATTTCATTATAATGCCCATATAATTTTCTTATAATAACACTGGAGAACGATCATTTAAGGTGGAAATAGTACTACAATTTAGGCCATTTAGATACGGCATGCCTTATTTTATTAAGTAAATCAGCCTCCATACGCCAAGCTGACTTAGGTTACTTATTTTGCTACAAGGTGCTAAACAAGCGTTTGAGAAACACACATATCTAATGAATTGGCCCCTCCACACAAAGGAGTGTGTATATAAACAAGACGGAGAACTGAAAAACAGCAGATAAAGCACACGCTACGCACTACTGCTCCTCACTCCCTCACGCCTTTGCCTTTCTGCCAGTGTCAAGTACAAACCTTTCATTCCAATGCAAATGACCGTACATAAGAGCACTGCAACTACAAGAGTCATACAGACTAATCGCTGGTATTGTTAAACCTAATGCACTTACACAATACTTGTTGTGAACTATATAAACATCTCCACTACATAAACCTTCAGCTGTCATTACAGCTCGTTCAAATCAACACTGTGTCTTTAGTCTCAACAGACAACCAGAACTACATGTATAATGCATGTGTCCAAAACCCAACAATGGCATTTACATTGCAGCTGTTGATCTGAATTTATAGACAATCAAATCTAACTGCTTGAGCTTGTGAACAGTAGCTTTACTGATGCACTAGCAATACAAGTCAATATGGAAGAGACGCTGAAGGTGGGATGGGCAGCAACTAGTCAAATCATTGAAGCCATGCAAATGTCATCATGCCGCTCTTCTAAAACACTCAGGTAGCAGATGACTGAAGAAACAAAAAGTTAGAGCTCTGCATAAAGTGCTACGCATTTTTATGACTTTTTCATAAATCACCCAAGCCTGAACAATTACAAATATTACTTCTGTCTTCAAACATACTACAAACAGATTTTTCTCAATGTCAATACTTCAAGCGCCAACTTCAGAAATGTCACAAAATGTACAGACATCTGGCCAGCAGTAGCAAGAAACTGCCAGAGTATCTCAAGTAGGTGCAAAATCCATCTGCAACTCGAGCCAAACACAGGATTGGCTGCAGCAGCAAAGATTATTCAACGTTCACCCTCATATGCTGTTGCTTATGATTTACACATGCAGTTTGCAGCCAGAAGGCTCAGCCTTGCACAGTTACACTGTTTAGTTTACCATGACACAGATTCTCTGTGTACTCTGCAGTTCCAAATAACATCGAGTGTGTGTACGAGATTGCACTGCACCTGTCATTTAACTGAAACTGCTTTTGTCCTGGTTTCCACGTGCGTAAAATGGTCCTGGAGGTATGTGAGGAACGATACAGTGTATAATACTGACCCAAACACAGAATCTGATCTAAAAGCTTTCCGTGTCTCTCTTGCGTTACAGCCTATCTACCTCACATTTG